>NW_015505815.1:340103-354989 GCF_001515645.1 Sinocyclocheilus grahami
CCCAGCCCCAAGCCCCAAGCCCCAAGCCACCCTCACAAAATAATAATTATTATTATTATTATAAATTGTGACCTGTGCTGGCAAAATGAGTTGCAATGAATTATTTTTATTTTCACAATCTCCATAAAAAAAAAAAACCTTCGAAATGATGTATGATTTGTTGGAATCGACCAAACAAATGACTGAGCTACACCCGTTTGAAGTCGATAAGAGTCAGCAAAGTCAATTTTGAGAAACTTATTTTCTTAAGCAAATAGAGATGGCCTATATATTTAGACCTACTGTAATTCACGGATCTAATATAATGTTACACATCAGATGTTTTTCCCCAATAGTTAACCAAACGTTCACTTAAGTTATAATAGATTATGTTTGCATGAATACTCACCAAGACAGATATTTTGAAATACTGCAATACTGTGTGTATGTATATCGGGCATACCTGTCAACTCTCCCGTTTTTACGGGAGTCTCCCGTATTTCACACCCATCACCCACCCCCCTCCCATTTTGTTAGTTCTCCAGGGAAATGACCATAATTTGTATGGCCCAAACCTCGTTAAATGAATAATCACATCCTGCAGCGGATGTTTCAATCATACTCGAAGCCTGAGGGCGCTCTCTTGCAGAAACTCCAAAACGGACTCATATAAGTAATAATCTGACGTGCCAGGAAATCCCTAATATGGACAAAGGCATCCAGCTATTACTGTAGCTAAGCGTGAATAAAAAAGACATGACATGCACGATTGTGACAATATATGGTTTATGTGTTTTTCAAGTCGTCTCTTGGTAATAAATAAAGTGGGCTATCTGAAAGATGCAGTGCTAACTGACATAGCATTTAGTACAGTAGCCTATAGAAACTATAAAATATGTTTTCTGCCTTATTCTGTGATAAAAAAGTGTAGTATATAAACAAATCATAAAATAGCCATTAGGAAAATATAGAAAAAAAATATTACAGAGCACATATTGTTTTCATCAGTGCATTTGATTTATTAGCTAATTAAAAGTAAGAGATAAGAAAAAATAAAGCCTGTCAATTTAAAAAAAAAAAAAAAAAAAAAACTGCCATCACTTAATATATGCTTTTCCTATGCGTCCCCTCTGCCTGTCAGCACGTCTCAAGTTCAGCTCTGGGGCATCGAGAAATCGCCCACTGGAGGCGGGTTTATGTAGCAGTTTAGCCAGTTGCTGTGAACATATTCATTAAATTGAGCCAATCAGCATCCTCAAATCCAAAATAGGCACTTTCTCTGTCGCACCAGACGAGCCACTGCTAAAGTCAGGACTGGACTGTGGGGGCTGAATAAAGCAAGCCAGTTTCTCACTAGTAAAGTTTGGATGGATGACAACTATAATCAAGTTAAAGACAATTACAACTGCATACAGGATCATACATTAGGCATGCGCGAGTCTGTTCATATTAATGAGAAACAAACCGTGTATGTGCTCTCTGTGGACTAATACACATTTCAGTATGGTCGCATGTCTGGTGAGTGTTTTATATAGAAGTTTGAGATGGTCAGTGGTGTTTATGTACATATGGGCATCTGGCACTGCAAACACAGACACAAACACTCGCTCTGACAGTGGAACTGTTTACTGATGATTTCAAATCTTTTTACATTTGTTGTGTATTGCTGTGTTTAATAATTCTGAATGGATCTGTATCTGTATGCTGTGGTTAAAAGCCCGTCCACACGGAGACATGTTTAGCTGTATATGTAAAAATGTAGTATCGTATCGGTGTTTCGTCCAGACGTATCCGCTGTTTTGGGAGACTGAAAGCTCTATTTTTTTAAACCGGGTCCCAGAGTGGATAAATCTGAAAATGACACCCTTGCATTTTCGTGTGAACAGCCAATCTGTATATTTCGTGAAACGATGATGTCATCACCTCACGTCTCGGCCCTAGTCAGACACCGCCACGTCACGTAACAGCAACTACAACAACAATGGCGGACTACATGCTTGTGTTCGTGCTGCAGAAGCTACTCAGCCTATTAGCTTTACTAAAGAAAAATAAAAAAATACAAAAACTAAAAAGTTTGAATACAGCACGCAAGGTTTATGAGCATGCTCCACGTCTTCTTCTCTGTTTTTAGTGTATCTCTGTGGCAGAATTACAGCGCCACATACTGGTTTGGCATGTATACTACATCGCTTTGAGTCGGTTTCGTGTGTATGCAAAATATTTCTTGAGACAACGCTGTGTTTACGGAATTTATTTTTTAGAACGAAGAAAGGCGGCTAAGATGGCTGGTATAGTGACCTTTCAGCATCCCCAGGTGGTCCGGTTTGGTATTGCAGCTTGACATGTAGTTTATATATAAAAAAAAGCTCAAAACAAATGTGTCATTTATTTATTTTCCTCACAGTTTTTGCTGTTGCACTGTATACATAAATTATTAATTATGAAAATGAAATGAAAATATTTTAAATTTACCATCCTCCATGTAATCCTGAATTTGGTAAAACAATGATCTTCAAATAAAACATGCTTCAAGGTTTTCCTTATGTTAACATTTTTCTTAAACTTTTCCTTTAACTGTTTAGCATTCAATCATATTGGGATGTTTGCTAAAATTGTTGGATGTGGCACAGCCCTACCTAGAAAAATTTCCACCAGCCTCCACTGCCTAATTGGTTGTTTTGCCATTTCAGCAGGACTGTAAAAACCCACTGTCCAATCAGCTTACAGCATGTCTAATCCACCCGACACCCCATCACAACATGTCACTCAGAGATGAGTGTATTTTTATAATGTACGTGTGCATGTATCGGTCTGTGTAAACAGGTGAATTTAGGACACACACACGTATTCTGACAGTCACAGACATATCATAAATTGGATTTATAATGCATGAAAACATCATCCCAGCAGACATCTCAAAACTAATGTCACACACATACTGAAACACTTCTTCTGCACTCATCCTCCATGTATCATAATTAATATAATGAACTACAGTTACTAGGGAATCTGTGTGAACTGAATAAATGGATTTCAAATGTCTGCCAAAAATCCCTTTGACACCAGTTGGTTTCAAGTAAATGCAAGCATAGCTCAGAATCATTTGTTTGCAGATGACCCAAATATATTTTGGTATATAATGGCACAGAAAGAGTGTTCAAATTATTTTTGGTGACACTGTAAGAGAAGTCAAAACATCAAAATGCTCATATAACTCACTTCCATCTAAGCCTGGGTTGCATTGTGCGACTCACATGAGACTAATGAGACTAATCTTAGTAAGATCTAGGATGTGAGATGCTGAATGAGAAAAAAATATAGCATTGTAAATGCCCTTCTATGAATTTGAGTTTCATCTCACTGCATTGTTTACTCTGCATGTTTAAATGTATTGTGTGTTTGTGCTCCGAAACGCTATGCTGCTACCCACCATGTCCTGCTCGCAGAGACCCAGGTGATCTGTTAATAGTGATAGGCACAGTGTGGTGGTTCTTGACTCCATGGGTGATGTGTGTTTGGCGTGTCCTCACAAGGGACTCCGATCCGGCCGTGATGCCCAGTGAGAGAGCTGTGAGGTACAGGGTGAGACAGGCAGCTGAGGCTAGACTCCGGATAAGGGTCACAGAACAGGACTGCCAGGCCGCCAGCCTCCAGCCGCCCAACATCTTCCCAGAGCGAGAGAATGCCAAGACACACGGATGCTTCAGCACACCTGTCTGCCCATTCTGCTCACTTACACATACACCTTCTTAAAGAAGAAGCACTCAAAATCCAGAAATGAACAAGCCAGGAGAAAGCACCCAGTCCTTGTCTGTTTGTCCTCAGTGGTTTAATCTTAAATCCAAGCAGTTTAAGATCAAATCCAACGTTTGATAAAGCAGGAAAGAGTATTTTCATTTATGGACCATAAAATAATAATAAGCAAATTCCCAAACCCAGTTACTTCACCATTACTCCCAGTAGCCCGAAATCATGACAATGACTGAAACATCCGGCAGAAACACTGGAATGGATCTCCTGAGGTATCAGCACATGCAAGAAATCAGGCATTTTCTGAATTCGAACTCTGAAATCAGAATTTCTGCTGTTTTTCGGCTGAATATTGTATTCAGTCTGTACTTTAAGAGAATAAATCCCAAGAAATCCATCCACAGCTGGCTGAGAGCCTCCAACAAATGGTGAGAGCTTCATTTACACTCTTTCCCGAGGACAATGTTTCTTGCTCTCCATGGAGAGAGAGATCTCCCCACACACCTGCGCAAGCTGCGTTTCCAGTCACAAGACAGAGCACAGAGCAGCTCTGGAGGCTGTCCGAGAGAGAGAGTAAGCGGTCGGAGGAAAAAAAGGGGAGGAAGAGAAGAAAAGAGAGGGAGGGGGAGTGCTAGTGGTGGATTCAGGGCGTGAGAGCACCGCTATGCAAATGTTCAGCCAAAACACAGCAAACACTGCATAGATGGAGACACTGGGATGTGTGCTTTGCTGTTTTCTGTAGGCTATATTCCCATCCCTCTGCTGTAAAAAAAAATCATATTAAAACCATAAATATCTCACTTTCCTCTGGCACTTCCAATTAAAGCCATTTTATCTCTCTGAGTCTTGATTTGCTCTGTCTTCCAGAAAATAGACCAAGCATTTTCTTTGGAGACACTTCTTGCTCGCTCCAACTTGAAAGAGACTTTGTGCCATACGTCAACTGTCTCTCCAGATGCTCCATCTGCTGCCCAACACCAGGTGACGTCAGTAGCAGCGAGCACACTGCATCTGCACTGCACATAAAGAGCCGTCTGTGCAGGCGAAGCAGTCATGCAGACTTGGCCCTCGAGTGTCGTCCTTTGGGAGGAAGTTGCTCAATCAGCCACCAGGAAAAAGAAGCACACACAAAGAAAAGGGCTGATAAATGTGTGTTTGTGTGCAAGCATGTCACCCTTTGAAGATGTGACCGCTGCTGATGAAAGCAAAGCTCACAGTTGCAGTTACTATGTATTAGGGCTGGGTAAAAAAATATTGATATCTCGATATTAATCGATTCTCATTTTTACGGAACAATATCGATTCTTAAATCCCAAGAATCGATAAGTCTAGCCTGTTTTCAGTTAATTGCTGGTTAATTGCTAAAGGAACATTGAAGGGCACTTGCGATATATTGGATGGGAATAAGCATTGTGCTTAGGTACTTTTAATATGAAACAAAGTCTCAGATTTCAAATTCTGTCCATTGTATTGCAGTATTCAAACAATAAATGCCGTTTTGGTGCTGTTTAATGTGGAGTGACAGATCGCTGTAGCACCTCAGTTCAACAGACGAGCAAACACTGCATAGATGGAGACACTGGGATGTGTGCTTTGCTGTTTTCTGTAGGCTATATTCCCATCCCTCTGCTGTAAAAAAAAATCATATTAAAACCATAAATATCTCACTTTCCTCTGGCACTTCCAATTAAAGCCATTTTATCTCTCTGAGTCTTGATTTGCTCTGTCTTCCAGAAAATAGACCAAGCATTTTCTTTGGAGACACTTCTTGCTCGCTCCAACTTGAAAGAGACTTTGTGCCATACGTCAACTGTCTCTCCAGATGCTCCATCTGCTGCCCAACACCAGGTGACGTCAGTAGCAGCGAGCACACTGCATCTGCACTGCACATAAAGAGCCGTCTGTGCAGGCGAAGCAGTCATGCAGACTTGGCCCTCGAGTGTCGTCCTTTGGGAGGAAGTTGCTCAATCAGCCACCAGGAAAAAGAAGCACACACAAAGAAAAGGGCTGATAAATGTGTGTTTGTGTGCAAGCATGTCACCCTTTGAAGATGTGACCGCTGCTGATGAAAGCAAAGCTCACAGTTGCAGTTACTATGTATTAGGGCTGGGTAAAAAAATATTGATATCTCAATATTAATCGATTCTCATTTTTACGGAACAATATCGATTCTTAAATCCCAAGAATCGATTAGTATAGCCTGTTTTCAGTTAATTGCTGGTTAATTGCTAAAGGAACATTGAAGGGCACTTCCCATCTAATATATCGCAATAAGCATTGTGCTTAGGTACTTTTAATATGAAACAAAGTCTCAGATTTCAAATTCTGTCCATTGTATTGCAGTATTCAAACAATAAATGCCGTTTTGGTGCTGTTTAATGTGGAGTGACAGATCGCTGTAGCGCCTCAGTTCAACAGATGCGGTAGAACTTCTTTACGAATCTATATCGATTCTTAAATCCCAAGAATCGATTAGTCTAGCCTGTTTTCAGTTAATGGACGGAACATTGAAGGGCACTTCCCATCCAATATTTCGTAATAAGCATTGTGCTTTGGTAATTTTAATATGAAACAAAGTCTCAGATTTCAAATTCTGTCCATTGTATTGCAGTATTCAAACAATAAATGCCGTTTTGGTGCTGTTTAATGTGGAGTGACAGATCGCTGTAGCACCTCAGTTCAACAGACGTGGTAGAACTGATCATCTCCACATTAATACCAGTTTCAACACAAAATAAACATGACTAAACATCCGAAGGCAAGTTAAAAGAAAGAGTACAACTTTACAATCCATATCCTGTCTCATGTAATCGCTCAATCAGTGTTTCAGCCGCGCAAAGACGTCAATATAACGGCTTGTAAACAATGTCACGTAACGTCACATTTACCTCAGAAAAACATATTCAGTGACCATAAACTCATTAGTCAGATAGAAAAATAAACTGTAGAGAGGGCATTTTGCTAAAAATATGCATCAAATAACATATTCATTATAAATTTGACTGTTCTTCAATGTTTAATTTATTTTTGAAAGTTTTTATGACAGCCACCATTATGTTTATATTTAAATAAAAAACGAATTGAAGTAGAAATATTATTATATGATTGTAACTTTATTATTTTAAAAAACTTCATTAAGATTAGTTGAGATTTTTTTTCCTTGAGAAAATTTGGCATGTACAGTACCTGATATATATCCTAAATAATCGATATTGAATCGAATCGCAAGCTTGTGAATGAGAATCGAATCGAATCGAGAAATTTGTGTCAAAACCCAGCCCTACTATGTATTCATTAATTAATTAATTAATGTATTTATTTTTACAAACTGGTGTCCTGAATATAATTGCGTTGTGCAGCAAGGGGAAGAACTCATTTAGTTAGGGAATTGAGAAATTGTTTGTATTCAGAACCAGATTCATTTTTACCATATGTGTGGTTCCATTTACAGTGTACATATACATTCACACATTCATAAGACGTAAACATGACACTATGCATGTGTGCAATGCATTTTTGAATCTGATTGAGAAAGTAGTCAGATTCAACAGTTTACATGGCTAAAATGGTCCTTTTAACCTGATTACAGTTATTTAAGATTTAATCGGATAGTCATTTTATTCAGACTGAGCTCAGATGAGACTGACTGAGGAGTTTAATTTATGGCTTTTCAGCTTTCAGTCCGATTGAGCAATCAAACTGTAAACAGCTACATTTTCATGTTGACATTTAAAACCATTTTCCAGCTCAACTGACACTACTGGGTATTTGATATAAAGGACATCATAACTTCAGAGCTGACAGCCTCAGGGCAACGCTCCGATCCATAGCATGGTTGCTCTCTTGGTGACCTGAGCTTAAGTTCCGGTGTGTGGTCTTGTCCCATTCCACTCTCTCTCCATCCCACATTGCTTCCTGTCTGCTCTCATATAGCATTATCCAAATAAAGAGGAACAATAGCAAAAATAAAATCGTACAAATAAATAAATAAAAATATTCCTGTTTTCTGTCCGGGGGCTCCCCGTCTTATACTTATTTCCTGCAAGTGACACATAATACAATGAAAATTAGAGATGTGATCAACAGTGGCCCAATCAGATGTGGCCCAACAAACACAGGAAGGCAAATGCTGTAAAGTGCATTCTTCATTTCCATCAGCACAGGGCTTTACCACCACTATTAGCTTTAAAAACTCATGTAATCAATCCGTTTATTTACCTTTGCTCTTACATTTGTCTAATTATATCTGGTTATTCAGTCGTTTCATACGTCTGCCCATGCAGCATCAATACACCATACTTTCAAGAAGGTGTTTTATCTTGAGTAATTAACTGAGTGAGTTTAATGTCATTAACTAAAGCAGTCCTGAAACACAAAATAAGAGAGCAACTCCGTGAAGGCTGCAGAAATACAGGCTGTCAGTATATCAGGAAGTGTTGTGTGTGCTTCACACGAGTGCCCTCAAGTGGTGACAGAACTTGCAGCACACTGAGACCAGCAGAAAATCCATCTAGGACAGTGAATTTACTGTATTAAATCTAAACATTTTCCTCGCCAAGAAAAGAGTTATTTTAAATCTAAATGATCACTTGCAAACAATATTTGGTATACTAGGGAATAGGAAGAAATATACCAGAAAGAAAGTATTAAACATGCACAAAAAAAAAACATTGCATATATGAAGTAATAATAATAATATTAATAAATCAGCAATGGTAATATACCAAAGTTCAAAATTATGCTCAAAACAGGTACAGTACATTGGCTGAAATGAGATGCAATAGATCAGATCAAAACTGGTCTAGAGAATACAAGAAACAAAAAAATAAGCTTCCAATTATTTATATTTTAATAATCCTAAAACATTACAGATCAGATCATGAATGTTTAGGACAGCACCAGTCACTTCCACACGCCAAAACACATCACCTACCATCGCACAGCACACACCTATTACAAATAAAGATTACATGCACAAACACACACAACCCCACAAACATCATATGACAAGCTCAGCGCACTTTACCCACAGATGACAAACAATGAATAGGTCCTACACACATCCTAATATATTAACAGCAAAGAGATGGTCACCTCATCATCATTACCCTGCTGAACTGCTAGTTTTACAACACCACATACAGTATCAACCAGGCTTCTGTTGCCCTTTTTAAAACAGGATGCAAAAATTTTCACTTACCATCATTACACAAATGTCCTCCGTGTGTGGTCATGCTGCAGTCGCAAGTGAAGCCTTCCCACTGCTGAATACAAACCCCCTGATTGGCACACGAATCCTTCTGACAGGTAGTGCTGGGCCCTGCAGAAACAGCATTATCATGAGCATCATGAGAGACACAAAGACATCAGGCACGAGAGCCGAGTTATAACTACAGTACACACTGTGTCATATGTTTTACTACAGTAACACTGCGTTATTATTGTACTCATTCATGTAGGGGACACTCACACCACAAGGACTCCTCACAAGCCTATGAGCCAATGAATTACTGAAATTAACTTTTCCACAACATTCTAATTTATTGAGATGCACCTGTATACAGCACGTAAAAGTTTACTCAGATTAAATAAATAAAATCATTAATTAATTATAAAAATAAATAAATGCAGTCAATGTATCACACAAACTCAAAAGTTCTGTGCATAGCTGACATGTTGATTGTCATGACAACGACAAAGATTATGACAGATGCTACATTTAATTTTTTTTTTTTTTTTTTGCATTTGGTGCATGACGTCTGGAATCATGACACTTTGATCTAGTCTTATACTTATGATTTAATTAACAACAGACTTAATGCATCTATCTTTTAAATTATATATTTCCAAGGGTTATCTTTGACAGCCCTTGTTTTTATTTAATAAAAAAACAAAAACAAAGAGAATATGTAAATGTAAAAAAAATTGAATTAAGTGTAAACATGTACAGAAGAGGGACAACACAATAGGAATGAACTGTATGTCTAACAGAGAGCAAAAGTGAGAATTTTAATGCAAACTATCTGCTAATCATGATTATACAAGTAATTGTTTTTCCAATGCAATTTTAGGGAAAATTAAAGCTATGTTGCTGTTGCCGTTGTTAATGTGCAGCCAAAACCTGGAACAAAATATACTTACACCTGCAGACTTGAAAAGTAGATCCGGCCTAGTGCATTTTAATGATATAAGGCTTTTCCCTAAAATGGACATTTTAAAGCTTTAGGTTGTCACAGCGGATATTATGGTTTTATCAAAAACTTGGTAAAAGTGGTGGAGTTAAAATTTATATTAAATCAAAATTTTGTAGCTCTATGTCATGATCTGCAGTTAAAGCCAGTTTGAGCTGCTTGCTGTTACGGTGAATGTGTATAATAATAATAAGCGATTCACTTCACTGTTGTTGGCTGTTATACCATCAGCTGCAACATAAGCCTTTTCCTCTCTTTTGGATGCTTTACACATTGTAAGTGAATCGGAATTCATATTTACATTTAATCATTTAGCATGGCACTATAATGCAGCTGCAACATAAGCCTTTTCCTCTCTTTTGGATGCTTTACACATTGTAAGTGAATCGGAATTCATATTTACATTTACATTTAATCATTTAGCATGGCACTATAATGCACCATTCATTTGCAGAATGCAAGCTTCTGGAGGGCACATAAGTAGTGAATTTAGGTAAAAAGGTGCAGAGCCAGTGGTTGTTTTGTAGGCAAACATCAATGCCTTGAATTTAATTTTTAAGGGCAATTTTAATTGGGATTGCTTTTCAATTAGGAAACTGTTTGATTATTTAAACCTCATGCAATTTATTAACACCCCTACTAAAACATCTAAATAAATCAACATTACTGGAACTCATTCTTACAAATGCACCCCACAGATATACACAGACTGCAGGATTCTGTGATGATGATAGTGATCATTGTGCCATTGCCTGTGAAAGAAATGTAAAATTCAAAATTTGTTATGTTTAAAAAAAAAAAAAAACTGTAAAAGATCTGATGAACAAGCACTTTTACCTGAACTGTATAATAGAGATGTTGACAGAGTTTTAAATAATTTTGTAATAATAAATGTTTCAGTTAGCCTTTTATATCAGCAGGGTCTTTACTTGATACATATGTAGCAGGGTCCGCAAGCTCTAACTTTATAACTTTACAATTTCCTTATAAGGTACCTACTTATCCAGGGAACCCTTTGTATCTTTTAACGCATGTTGCTTATTTTATTGCAGAGAAAAAAAAACTGAGTCTCCAAACTAATACCATTCCTAAATTCTGGAAAACAGCTAATTTTCTCACTGTACTGAAAGGTGGGGACCCTTTGGATTTAAATAATTTTCAACCCATATCTAAATTTAATTCTCCTGCCAAGATTTTTGAATCAAGCAAATCTCTCAAGGAATCCAAGTGTGCAAACGTATGTTAGAGATGACATTGAAGGAATCCTGAGATTCAACTGGATGCAACTGGGACCAGCCAGAGCAGTATAGGGGGAAATGGCAGTGCTGAAATGTGCAGACATTGTGGGACATGTCCAGCAAGAATTGGAGGATGGGCTTGTAACAGCTGGAATATGGCCATAGAAGGAAGATGGTGGTGGAGGAAATACATTGTCAGGAAGACTCTGATTGGTGGGCCAAGGCAGACACCCTTGGCAAGCAGGGGCAATGGACAAAGTGGATACGCTAAAGGGGTACCCTGAGCGTCAAAAGTGACGTCAAGCGATCCTGACCAAACATCAATATGCGTCGAGTTGGGAGTGAGAACATCCTGCATAACTAAGTTCTTAAGAGCCATGGCTCCATCCTGGAAAGTAAACAACCTGCTGCAAATTCTCTTCTACCACAAGTAAACCCTGTACAGGCAATTGCTTTGATCATATAGTGGGACAAGACTACCAGGAACATCTCCCCACCACCAGAGTGAGGCCAGATCTACTTAGTCTTTGTCAAGTCAAGTCAGCTTTATTTGTGTAGTGCTTTATACAATACTGATTGTCAAAGCAGCTTTACAGAGTCAAACAGGAAAATAGTTTGTCAATAATGCAAGAAGACAATAACAAAGAGTAATTTTTCCAGCTAAAGTCAGTTCATTGATGATTCAGTGATGTCATCATCCAGTTTAGCTCTCTTCCAATAGTGTCTGTGCAATCAGTCAAGTGTCCCCAACTAAGCAAGCCAAAGGCGACAGTGGCAAGGAACCAAAACTCCATCGGTAACAGAAAAAACCTTGAGAGAAACCAGGCTCAGTGGGGGGGCTAGCTCTCTTCTGGCCAGACGAAACCAGACTGAACTTTGAACTGAAAACTTTGACTGGAAAATGCTGGTTGACATTGGCCAACAGCTGGTATTTCCTTCAGAAATTGTTGATACCACCTTAAGGCCTAACTTTTAAGATGGTGCCGATGTGTGTGGCTGGCCGTCTGCTCTGTGTGTTGTTTGTCTAAGCTCTTTTCTGACTCAGATACACTTGTGGTGTATGACGGGCAACTGCTCCTTAATTTAAGGTGTGGATTATAAGTTTTATCTAACACCGCTCAGAGGGGAACCTATTTTAATCGTCCACCTCCACCTGTACTGGTGTCTATTCCCACCTGCTTGCGTCGCACGCCATGGGATTTTCCTCAAAGGAAATGCTGCAGATGGAGAGGAAAGTGGGGAGGAATTGCAGTTAAGCTAACATTACATCTAACGCGTTTGTCTGCGCATTGTCATTTTACGGCTTTCGCAGATTATGAGCCAGTCAGTGGTCGCCTCGTCTTGTGGCGATTCCTGGAGTCTATTCAGCAATATGTTCGGCCTGTGATACCGAATATTCTTCAAGTCCCTCCATGGTGTTGGTCGTCCCTGGTTCGCTTTCATCGAGGAGGAATAAATCACAGAAATCTTCATCCTTTAAATCGTGCAGCTCAGTCGGTTGGAGAATCAGTACAAATTAATACACTAATCGCATTTCTACAATTCAAATCCATTAAATTAGGCTGCATTAATTAGGTCAACCGGAACCGGGAACACTTCCCATAACACCCGATGTACTCGCTACATCATAAGAAGAATGGCATCTACGCTAATATTAGTCTCTTTTATTCTTATTCCGAGGTCACCATAGCATAAGGATCCAGTCTGTATCCAGATCAGACCTAGAGATGACCTCTACAGCCCTGAATGTCAGCGGAGACCATGTCAACTAGATGCACCCCAGAGACAGATCCCTGCGAAGACCTCATCACCTCGAAGACCATCGGCACAAGACCACAGGACCCAGACAAGTTCTCTGCACCTGAGATGCAGCCTGGAATTAAACCACGCCATGCTGGTTTCGTCTGGCAAGAGGAGAACTGGCCCCCTGACTAAGCCTGGTTTCTCCCAAAGTTTTTTCTCCATTTATGTCACCGATGGAGTTTTGATTCCTTGCCACTGTCACCTTTGGCTTGCTTACTCTTATTGACTCTTTTGACTTAGTCCAAAATATTAACTAATTCATTAACTAACTATCAAAGAGCTGTGAAGCATGCTAACTCAAAGTATTTTTCTTACATCATAGAAATTATCAAAGACCCAAGATTTTGTTCTCCACAATTACCTCTGTTATACATCCCTCTTTTGACCTGCAGTTTGATGACCCAGCTACTGCTTGTGAATGCTTTTTAAGGTACTTTATAAACAAGATACGTGACATTAGAGAGCTTATTGTCCCCATAAACTATGATCCCTCCTCTCTGTACCTCATCTTTTAATGCCTTTGAAACTATCTTCATAGACTTTCTTCATGAACTTGTTATGAAGTTAAAACTAACCACATCTGTAACGGATATTATTCCAGCGTGCCTACTTATTCAGGTATTTGATGTCATTGGGCCCTGTATCCTATCAATAATAAATAAGAGCCTTTGTGTAGGATTTGTTCCAGAATATTTAAAGCATGCTACTGTTAAACCTCTAAAATATAACCTTGATGCAACAGTTCTCTCGAATTTTAGGCCAATTTCTAATCTTCCTTTTATTTCTAAAACCCTTGAGAAGGTAAGTTTCTGTCCAATTATTAATTTTTTAAAAATTCAAATGGAGTCTTTGAAATCATTCAGTCAGGTTTTAGGAAGCATCACAGCACAGAATCTGCTCTTTTAAGAGTTCAAATTATATTTTATTATATGTTGATTCTGGGAACTTCTGCTTTTGGATTTGAGTGCGGCCTTTGATATGGTCGATCATGATCATATTATTTCTCATCTTGAATGTTGTGCGGGTATTAAAGGTCATGCACTGAACTGGTTCAAATTCAAACCTATTTGAACAATATAACTTTTTCTGTTTATATAAATGGATGTCTTATTCTCTCTGCAGTGGCTGCCGGCATGTTTTAAAATAGAGTTTAAGATTTTACGCTTCGTTTTTAAGGTCTTAAATGGGCTGGAACATTCTTATTTATCTGAACTTGTGACTGTTAACATATCTGCTAGATGATTAATGTCATCAAATCAGAAATTGTTAAAGGTTCCTAGATCACTGTTAAAAAGAAAGGTAGACCAGGCTTTTTCCATAGCTGGCACCAAATTATGAAACCGCCTACCTTTATCTATTAGGATAATCACTACAGATTCTCTGTTTAAAGTAAAGCCCCAACTTTTAGAAAAGGCTTATAATATTTAAGTTGTCCTGAGCTTGTTTTTCCTCTGTATGTATGATGTCATTGTGTGTAGTTTTATTATTTTGATTTCACAATTTTTGTACAGCACAATGGTTAACAACTGTGCCATTGCCATTTAAGCTTTGTCGACAAGTAGTGTGAATCACTACTGTGCATACTCGTGTTCCAAATCAATCACTGCTGCACAGACTCAGGCTCCAAATGAATCACTGCTGCGCAGACTCGGGCTCCAAATGAATCACTACTGCGCAGATTTGGGTTCCAAATGAATCACTACTGCACAGACTCGGGCTCCAAATGAATCACTACTGCGCAGATTTGGGTTCCAAATGAATCACTACTGCGCAGATTTGGGTTCCAAATGAATCACTACTGCACAGACTCGGGCTCCAAATGAATCACTACTGCGCAGACTCAGGCTCCAAATGAATCACTACTGCGCAGACTCAGGCTCCAAATGAATCACTACTGCGCAGATTTGGGTTCCAAATGAATCACT
>NW_015505815.1:355618-369154 GCF_001515645.1 Sinocyclocheilus grahami
TTGGGTTCCAAATGAATCACTACTGCGCAGACTCGGGCTCCAAATGAATCACTACTGCGCAGATTTGGGTTCCAAATGAATCACTACTGCACAGACTCGGGTTCCAAATGAGTCACTACTGCACAGACTCGGGTTCCAAATGAATCACTACTGCACAGACTCAGGTTCCAAATGAATCACTACTGCACAGACTCAGGCTCCAAATGAATCACTACTGCGCAGATTTGGGTTCCAAATGAATCACTACTGCACAGACTCCGGTTCCAAATGAATCACTACTGCGCAGATTTGGGTTCCAAATGAATCTCTACTGCACAGGCTCAGGCTAAAAAAGAATCACTACTGCACAGACTTAGGCTCCAAATAACGTCATTGGTACAAGATGACAGCTGCCATACTGGGATGTTTTGGATTCACTTTTCTATAGTGGAAGGAAGTGGTCCATCTTTTTTTACAGTCTATGGTTGGTATCAAATGATATTATCAATGCCTTGGACAAAAAAAAAAAAAACAGCATTGTATGGCCCTGTTTGGTGATCTGTCCAGCTTTGATACAGTTGACCATGAGTTGTTGTGAGGCAGAATCAGTAATATGGGGTTGGGTGTCAGGCTGTTGATGAGCTAGATGGCTTTTCAAAAGCAGCAAGTTTCATTGTATGAACTTAAGTTGGTAGTTAATGCTAAAAGAAGAAGAAGAAGAAGAAGAAGAAGCTAAATTTATTATCTTTTCTAGAGCTAACTCCTATATCCCAGATATGGTTAGCATTCTTACAGGAGGGAACTCAATTGAATATAAAGTATTTGGGAGTAGTTAGATAACAGGCTTTCTTTTAGAGTGCATACTGGCACACTTAAGAATTTGAGGGTTAGGTTAGGATTTTATATCACAACAGGGCATGCCTTAATCTAGCAGTTGGAAAAATCCTTGTTCAAACTACATTTTCAAATGTTCATGACTACAGAGAAATTGTTAACATACATGCTGCCTCCAGTATATTTAGTTGTGTAGACGTGTTTATCTTAAATTACTATGCTTTATAAGCAATCTGTGGTCTAGTGCACATCATTGTATACTTTCAGTTTTGGTATCTTGGCCTTCATTAAGTTGATGGAAACATCAGAATTTGTATATTTTTATTTACAAACCCAAAAATAACTCCCTTCTTATCTGTGTCATCTTCAGTAACACTTAAGTATAACTACACATGAACAAATAAGTAACACAACATTAACATTCCAGTAACTACTATTGACTCACAAGAGATTAACAAATTACTAATAACGCTCAGTTGAATTTGGTAGTTGACGTTCAGCTAATCAGTAACTTTTTTTTTTTGTTCATACCTCCCAGATAAATGCTTTTTTGGTGTAGTTTTTGGGACCTTACACTTGTGGCCAATATTCTGGGATTCCTCTGAACTTCACACTTATTTGTATTCAACTTTGTTTTCACATTATTTCTCTCTAGTGATTCAGTGAGAAGAACTGGAGACTACTGGGACATTTAGAGTCTTGTCTGTCCCCCAGCAGTAATGACTCAAGTGTTACTAGTTTCTTCTAAAGAAATTACTACCTATTAGGATCAGTATTCTAAAGTGAAGATCATGGTATTCCACTAGTTATGTAGTTACAAGTGTTACAAAATCCTTCAGAAGGAATTACCATCCAAAACTAGTGGGTTACCATGATCTTCACTTTAGAATTAATGAACTATGCGTTATTCACATTCAGTATGACACTGTACTGTATATAATGTCGTAGTAGTTCTCTGGGAGTTAAGAAAAAAAAAAAATAGTAGGTGTTAATTAACTTCTAGTAAACTACTGCATTCAACCAGCTACTGCACACTACATTTAATGCTTAGTATAATAGTCAAGGCATTATATCCATCCATCCATTGTCTGGTTGGGTCAGACAAAATAAACCAGTCCAACAACCATTCTCATGGAGACACTCGATTTATCTTTTGAATGCCCTATAATATGTTGTTCACTACAAAGGCTTCCTTCATATAGGATGCACCTGTGTATCCTCACTGAAGCTACTCAGGATTATTCCTCTGCCCTCACTCCTCTCATTCTCATGGTAAAATTAGACAACTTGTACGTCATTCATCATGGCAGAGTTTTATCGGTTTCTGGGTCACAGGCTGAGATTGAGGAGAGATGAAACTAGGCAGTTTCACTAGGGAATTGAGAAGCAACCTCCGTCTACACTGCATGTTATTCTGCATTACATTTACATTAAAAACAATCAACCACAATTCAGTTTTATTTAGAGGTGGGGTTTTCTGAGATATACCTCATTAGCACATTTAAAAATGGGACTGCTGTCTCAAGCAAAACTTGATTAAAGATTTGATGTTACTAACCTTGTAAACTTTTAATGAATTTATTTCAAACTCAAAAGTGCTGAATTTGGTTCCCTGTAACCAATAAAGCACTTGTTTTATTTATTTTTACAAACTTCTCACAGATCCTTGTGCGTAATTGTTAATTTGTGAGAAAGGATATTCCAATTCATTCAAACCATTTTTCTTCAATTCCTCCACCTTGTTTGCTTTCCTTTTCATGCCACCCTTGAATCTTAAGAGCGAGAAGAAAGGACACAAGGAAAGCAAATGAGGATGCACCAATAATGAATTGAGAAGCACCAGCACCTGTACAAGGATATCTGTATGAGGACAAAGCAGCTGCCAAGAGAAAGGTCAACGTGTCATTTATGTAAAGCAGGAGTGTGATGGAAACAGAATAAAATATTTATGTTGTTTGTGGTATAACGCTGTGTATGAAAAGTAGATTTCATGCAGCAACAGCAGAAATTATGCTATCCATTCAAGAGTGTTTCCAGCAAACTGCTGCATGTGCAAGAGACACAATAAACGTCAATAGCATGACAGATACTACAAATCTTTGGACAAAAGCAACAATAGTCAGAGTGAAATGATTACCAAGGTAAACTTAGTAAACCTGTCATGGCAAATGTTAATGATAAACTGCAAAAAAAAATTATTTTGCTATTTACACTTGCTATTTTACACCTAACGCTATTTGCTCAAATAGCCATTTCTTTTTGTATGAAAATTTTGTATGTATTGCAAAATAAACCCTGACAGGGTGGTCAGATCTTGTATCATCAATAATTACATTATTCTGCTTATTAAACATTAAGAAATGTGTTGTCACCTTCACATCCTCTCTCAATCTGTCCAACACAGACCAGCGCTTCAGACATCAGGTCTGGCAAACGGCCGTTTAGATCCACAGATGCCAGACAGCCTTGAAATCCTTCTTTTGCATGTACTAACTTGGGTAACTCTTTGTATATCTCCTCAGGAACACCACCAATGTAAAGATCACCTGCAAACACAGCCAGAAAATTGGTTATTTTCTAATGGCAAGGAAAGCATAATGTTTATAATGATATATAAAAAAAATCTACTTATGTTTTGGCCTTGGTAGGGTTAAGGGATCTAGAATATGGCCATGAAGAATAAGGCATTAAAAGTGACCTATTATGCAAAAATCACTTTTATAATGTGTTTGAACACAGGTTGTGTGGTTGCAGTGTGTGAAATCAACCAGCCTATAATGGTGAAAATCCACCCACTCATTTTTGTATATAATCCCAATAAATCATAAACAAGTCTCTCCAAACGAGTGGTTCCAGATTTCAATGTCAGCGCCTAAAGCTCGGGATACACTGCACGATTTTTGGCTGTCCCAGACGAAAGATTTCCATCGTGAAGCAATCGTGGCGATTTCTGTGATCGTGGCTCTTAATAGGTGGTACTATGTCGTACAGTGAGAGAGGTTCAAAGACGGGAGTTTTCCCGGTCTTGTGACCAACGATAGCCTACGATAGTTTTCTGACAGTGTCAGGAATTCAGCATGATCAACGCACAGTGTGTTTGTTGCAACGACCTGCGTCTACTCAGCAGCCAATGAAATTGCAACATGAAATGACGTATTGATCCACGCGACCAGCGGCGCTACAATTTCAATGCCATGGAAAGTAGAAGGTATACTGGTATGTGGGATACAAGAACAAATTCTTGTTGCGTTGTGGCAGCAGAGGGCATGTTTGTACGATGTGTCCTCTAGCTGCTATCATGACTGCACCAAAAAGGACATAGCATGGAAGGAGATTGCGGAGGAACTGCAGCTGCCAAGCTCCCTGTGCAAAACTGGCATCCCAAGTTGTCCTCTTTTCCCGAGCCATGAGCGGGTCCATATTGCCCTCTTCCACCGGTGCCTCTTCTTTCTTTCAGCGCATACAAAAAGCACAACTGGCAAAGCGCGATCCATCTTGATGTACCGGTATTTGTTTACCACTAGCGCATGCTGATGACGTTGCGCTAACGTGTGTCACAGCCGTCGCAGCCTACGATTCAATAGGTGTCATCATCGTACAGTCTACATGCTTGTCGTACCCAAGTTTAAACGATCCATGCCGCACAGTGTGAGAAAGTAATGATCTTATAGGATTGCTAAAATCGTGCAGTGTATCCCGGGCTTAAGAGGCATCACAAGTGTTGTGTTGTGTATTGGGATGCACCAATGAACATAGGAGTCTCCATAGACTCCCTCCATCTGAGCCGCCGAGGACACAGTGGTTACATTTCATTTTCAAAGGAAATGTCCCAGAAAAAAAAAACACTAAAGTCCTATATGTTTGTGCCAATCATTTTACGCCGGACTGCCTCACAAACGAGGGTCAGTTCAGTGCTGGAGTTGTGCAATGCTTGCTTCCGAAAGAGGGATCAATTAGCTAAAGCTAAAGTTACCATTGTCTCTGCCGGTTTTCACAGATGCTGCCTTCACATGCTACCAGAATGATTGTAAAAAGGAATGTGGTAATGAAAAATTGCATATGAAAGCAATAAGTCGAACACTTGAATTTGTCGAGCTCATTATCACAAGTGGGACTTATAAAGTTTGTGATAGCAAGCGAAGGCACCATGAGACCAGCTATGTCGTTATTTTTATCACGCGGTGCTCCCCGTCTGTGTAATTCATAAACGCGCATTTATTATGCACAGTACAATCAGATGACTGACTTTTATACCGAGCATGTTTTCTGCAGAGATAACAGGCTTATACTAATAGTGGAATGTTTATTAGCAAAGACCAGCATTGGTATATACGCCAGAGCATGAGATATTGAGGCTCCGCCCTCTTCTGAAAAGGGAGGCGGGAGCACCAGCTCTTTTGCATTTAAAGGGACAAACAAAAAACGATTGCATTTTAGCTCATACCCTAAAAGTGGCAATTTCAACAAGCTATAAAAAATTATCTTGGGGTATTTGGAGCTAAAACTTCACATACTCTGGGGACATCAGACTTATTTTACATCTTGTATTAAAGGTGACCTATTATGCCCATTTTTACATGTTTTATAAGTACGAATAAACAGTCTACATGCTAGTAATATGCATGCTAATGAGCAACCAATTAGAACTGAATAGTGTTCCATAGTCTAGTGTTACCAAATTATTTGTAATTCATAAAACAATCCAATCATCACCATTGTCTCAAAAAAGGCAGCAGGGCAGGGTTATTGGCAAGTTAAAGTAACCGTAATGTGTAATTTACCTTTTAAGTCAAGATGTTTGGCACCCACGATGGACTGGGAGGTGATTTTGGTGTCAAGTTTGACAGTCTGCAGGTTATGTGTGTCTCTGGAGATGATGACATTGTGCCATTGATTGTCATTAAGAGGTTTGTTTGAATTTCCTTTGATGAGATAAGCACCATTTCCCAGATCTGAGATGTAATGCAGGTAGCTAAACAAAGACATCATGAAATTAAATTAAAGTCAATTAGCAGGTCTAAGCTAAATTCATTTTAGCTTTCAGTTCCCTATAGGGAAAAAAAATTCACAAATAAGATATCTTTAATATATCAATTGTTTTTCTCAGACAGAGAATTAATTACACTCTAAAAAATGCTGGGTCAAAACAACCCAATAGCTGGGTGTGTCCCTTTTTAACCCAGTGCTGTGTTATATTTAACCCAGCATTTTTTAGTGTATGTGGAGACATTTTGCTCCAGAAAAAGAAGTGACATGTTTCCTCAAGAGATTTAGAAGCAAATGATTGTGAGAGAGCTCAATTTGAACTTAAATATTTCTTATTAAATTATTCTGAAATTGAAGTGACAGCTATTATTTATCAACTATATTTTATAAGCTTTTACATTTGTATTTTTCTATAGTCATTACTGTCTCAGTGTCTGCAAACCTCTGACATATACTCCTCCTATATACAGATTACACTTTGTCAATATACAGATGGTTTTAGACATTTAAATCTAATTAGTTCTCATATAATAATAATAATAATAATACACACGTCTGTGCACATTAATTTATTTACCTAGAAATATCTGTTTTTCCATTTGCAAGGATTATAATATATTTTGATAGGGAATGAAGGTGATGAATAAATAAATAACAACAGCATCTGACTGTAATGATCATGTCTGTCTCTCCATAACGTACCCCTTAACCAGCTCTACAGCTATGAAGTCATTTCCATCTCCACTGTTGAACAGGATGAGCCCGTCTGATGAGGTGGTCTTGAACTGGAAGAACAGGTGCATGGAGTAGTACGCCTGCAGTGTGCTCAGAGACAGATAGCTTGTGCAGGACTTGAAGGTCACTGGATCTGCAATGATGTTCTTAAATCCAATTATGGCATTGACTTCGCAGTAGTCTATGTCTCCATTTATGCAGAGGTCGATGTATGGCTTGCCGTTAAATGTCAGGCTCTGGAGATGCCCAATGAAGTTGGAGGGTGTGATGGGCAGGTAGTGTTTCTCTGTAATGATCCCCGTCTCTATGTTATGAAACTCCAGGTGTGTGTGGTCACCTGATATCTCTCCTGTTTCATGGCAGTGTTGAGAAAAATGAAAGGTTTATTTCATCTGGATCATTAAAATGCCAGTTCACATTGTCTCAACAAACTTCAACTAGGCCTGTCCTCTTGTCTGCTCTCTGTGTTGGAGTCAGCAGTCAGGCAGCTCCTCCACACTCACAGAGCAGACAGTAACAGATGATAATACAGTGTTACTCCACACTAATATAAATTAGTTAGATAGTTATAAAGAAGATAAATTCCAAATGGACTTGGTTTCATTCCATGCGCATGAGATCAATTTATGTTGTTAATTAATCCAGTCATTTTTTGCTCCAGTCATTTTGACACAGAGAGGATTTTCTTTTCCCCAAAAATACTAGTTTTCCTTTAATTAACACAGGTTTTATATTTCCTTTTGGAACTAATTGATTGTAGGCTTCATTGACCTGAGCTTACACACCTAAGTTTCTGAACATTTCCAAAATGATCCACAAATAATGCTTTTTTTACTCAAACTGAGGAGCATATGCTCGGATCAGTGAGGCCTACGATTGATCAGTTCCAAAAAGAAATACAAAACCTGTGCTAATTGAAAGAATACAAGTTGATAAAAAGATCAAATCCAAGATTTGAAGATAATATATCATAATGAAAGATTTACAAACAATTACTAAAATGTTAAAGGGGTCATATGATGCTGCTAAAAAGAACATTATTTTGTGTATTTGGTGTAATGAAATGTGTTTATGCTGTTTAAGGTTCAAAACTCATTTTTTTTTCCACATCCTGTACATTATTGTTTCTCCTCTATGCCCCGCCTTTCTGAAACGCGTCAATTTTACAAAGCTCATCGGTCTGAAAAGCAAGGTGTGCTGTGATTGGCCAGCTATCCAGTGCGTTGAGATTGGCCGAATATCTCAAGCGTTGCATCGCGCCGCGTAAACATAAAACCATGTCTGCATTTGTGATCGGAGAAATGACAAACAACAAGAGCTACTCTACACTGCTCAAAACTCGCGTTTGAATCATCAGTGGCAAATTCTTTAAATATAAAAAACGTACTTACAGACTGGGAGTCAGAACAGCCGGCATTGTAGTCTACTCTACCAGGATCAGGAAACAGTCCTCCATAAAATGTGCTGCACACATCTGAATATTTGGGTTGAAGTGTTCTGGAACAGTGTTGTAAATACAACTTAACCACTGATTTCTAGTCGTGTCCTCTTTTGGAAGGCCAAACAAAGTAGTTTCGCTTTCACAACGAACACAGTGTCACACACGGCAGGCTAGAGTGAGGAACGGCTGGCGGGCTGAGTGAGTGGAGGCCGGTGGGCTTGAGAACGGCATGGCCGGCGGGCTTGTGGCAACCACATGTGACGACCCCAGGCTGGACTCCGCTTCGTCCACGGTGAAAGCCGATCCGGCAATCCATAGCGCGAAATTGATGTATTTCCTCAGCGACCAGCACGGCTCAGCTCCAGGCATGACGAAGCGGATATTGTCCTCTTTTGGAAGGCTAAACAAAGTAGTTTCACTTTCACAACGAAACACACAGCACCTTTACAACATGGCGGCGGCGGCAAGAATACTACAGCAAGAATAAAAGTTACACCTTCTTTCTTTGCCTGAACATTTGGGCGGTGTTATGAAAATCTTCCCACATAGTGAGGTAGATATGTGGGGGCGTGTTAGAACGAGCTATTCTAGGTAGGCGTGGCTGACTTAACTTTTATAAAGAATATCTCTTTGGATTTGAGACTTTAGTCTTTGCAACTTTACAGATCTTCTTTATGCACCAAGAGCTTGTAACACTTCAAAGAGAAAGGAAAAATTTAAAATCGCATCATATGACCCCTTTAACAGGGAACACTAAAGTAGGTAAAGGATTTTCAGCTGAAATAAACCAATGCTAATTCAATTCTTCACGAAAATATGACAATGAAAGAACAGCACTGCCAGATTATTAATAATGCATTATCAATATTTAAAAATAGAAACATCTAAAATGAATATGATGTTTTTTTTCTTCAAATAATCCAATTATAATGTAGGGCATTGCTATTTGAACTGCATGAGCTGAAGCTGAAGAAGAACATGAGTAAACTGAAGCACTTTGGTAGATGATTAATTAACTCATCCTGATGCTCCATATATGAGATTAATCACAACAAAACATAATATTACAACAGCACAAAATTATGTAAATGCCCAATGCCCGATTACTTAAATAGTCTGAATATGTGTCTCCCATTGTGGATGCTCTAACAACGTGCTAAAACACGGCAACTAAAGCTGGGATACACTTCCTGACTTCCTGACCACAATTTGCATTCTATAGGGGATTATTTTATATTGTCATGCATCTTTTATAGCAACAAACTGCATGTTTCTGCAAGTGTTGTGTTTGTAAAGACTTGTAAGTCCAGTAGTGTGAGCTTTCACACTATCAACTTTCAGGTCATTCTGAATACAACAAACTCACACAGAAGCATTTGGCTCATTGCTATGAGATGCAATACAAATTAAAACAATGTGTGTCCTACATCAGCTCAAAATATCACACGTGTTTGATATCCTCTGACTGGATGGAATAATAGTGTGAAGCTAAAAAAATCAGTGTCTGTGCCCATCATACACTCTCCAAACGTCTGCAAAATCTGTTGACTTTGACTGCCCAATATCTGAGGACCGGCTCTGATATTCAGCAACACGCACTGACTCGTCCAGACAGACTCGTCCAAAAATCTGGGCAAAAGTCATGTAGTGTAATCAAGCCTTCAGTGTATGATGTGTAGTGTATGATGCCCAGTTTGATGCCCAGTTTTTTTTCTGTATCTGTTCACTTTTTTAAATCTGTTCAGATTTTAAAAGTCATGTTGTGTATTGCAAGGGTGATTTTGGTTGGCACCTAGGATTGTTTCGGTTAGAGTAATTTCCATCATACCAATGAAATGAACTCTATCTAACTGTCCAACAAACACCAAGCAGGTGAACACAATAATCCAATGACCTTGTTTGTTGGTCATTTGTTGCAGCCGTGTGTAACATAATCCACTGAAGGCGAGCGTAAAGAACCCAAGTCCAAAAACATTAAAAAATACAAGACAAACAGAGATTTGACTTGGCGTGACCATGAGACAAACTCACCGAACAGCAGGTTACATAGAACAAAGATAGACAAAGACAATGGGAAGAAGAGGGCTATAAATCCACAGAAACCAATGAGCTAACAAGTAACACCTGTGAACAATCTGGCAATGAACTAATGAGAAAACGGGACACCTGACCAAAACAACCAATCAGAAAATGACACATAACACGTTTCTCACGTAACACGTGAGAAAAGGAACCATGACTGAAAATTACAAAATAAAATGCATGAAAACCTAAACAAAAACAAAACCAACATAACATATCACCCCTAAGGATGGCTCCAGATGCCCTAACAAGACACTCACCAAAAACCAACATAAATAAAAAATTCCAGGAGGGTGGTGGAGTAGAGGCGATCATGGGGGAGGGATGGTGGGCCAGGAGCATCAAGGGGAACTGGACCTGGATCATGGCATGGTAGAAGGACTGGACTGTGGAGCACTGGTGGGCCTGGACTGTGGAGCAGTGGTGGAGACCATGGACCATAGAGTAATGGCGGAGACCATGGACCATAGTGAGCCTGGACCGTGGAGCAACCATGAAGGATCAGGGAACCAGGGCAGAGCTGGAGACCAAGTTAGAGCCGGTGACCAGGGAAGAGCCAACAGAGCAGGCGACCAAGGCGGAGCTGGAGACCAAGCTAAAGCCAGTGGCGCAGGTGACCAGGGCAGAGCATGCAACCAGGGTGGAGCTGGTGGTGCAGGAGACCATGGTGACTGAGTAGAAAGCCACCGCGATGGGGCAGAAGACCACCACAGGTCAGGAGGCCATGGCGGAGCATAGATATGGATGGATGACCTGGCTGTGACAGAGTAGGCTGAGAGTTTGGGAACGGCATCCGGGGCCATGACATAGCAGGCATAGAGTTCATAAATGGCCTCTGTGGCTGTGACATGACAGGCAATGAGTTTGTGAACAGCCTCCGTGGCCGTGACATGGGGCCGGAACAGTTTGTGGCCATAACTTTGGGCAAAAAATGCTCATGGACAGCCCTTGTGGCTGTGACTTGGTCCATAAACCTTTTATGGATGATCTCCTTAGCCTTGACATGGCTGGCAGAGAGATGAGAAAGAGTTGTTGCAGTCGCCGTCGCCACTGGAGTAGCTGTAGCGGTCACCGTTGCCTCTGGAAAAGCTGTGGTGGTTGCTGTCACCTCTGGAGAAGATTGTGAGGCCCAAACACACAAGATGGCAGCTACCATCACAGGAAGCACTGTTGTCAGAGGGTTAATCTCTGGGAACACTGGATTTGGGGCCACCAGACTAGGGCTGGTCCCTGCTTGCACTGACCTTAAATGTAAATCCATGACACTGGCAATAAGTCTCGTCAGTCTTTGGTACTACAGCCCTGCCCCCCCAAAAAATCTCCAGGTGAGACTTGGATGGCCCTGACGTGAGCAGACTGGCAAGGCCACAACATGAGTAAATGTTGTCTGAGCAGACCTGACGTGACTTGTCTCTTGCGTGGCAGTCATGCCGGCCATGATGGCTGAGGACTCCTCTGTGTTGGCCATTATGTGATGAGGCCCTGGCGTGGGAGTACTGTGGGATTGTGGGGCTCCTTGTACATAATACCCACAGTATATGAGTAACCACTCACCAACAAGGCATAGTCAATATATTCCTCAAGTTTCTGAGCTGTTGCTGTCAGGCATTAGATAATTTAACAAATCATTCAGGCCATTATGAAAAATGCCTATTAGTGCAACATCGTTAAAGTCCACAACATAACATAACTCACAAAACTGTTTGTTGGTCTAGCTTTCTGTAACATAATCCACTGAAGGCAAGCGTAAAGAACCCAAATGTAGTTTATTTAAGACCAAAAACATTAACAAATACAAGATAAACAGAGACTTGACTTGGCATGACCTTGAGACAAACTCACCTAACAGCAGGTTACACAGAACAAAGCTAGACAGAAACAATGGGAACAAGAGGGAAGAGCTAACAAGCAACACCTGTGAAAAATCAGACAATGAACCAATGAGAAAATGTGACACATGACCAAAACAACCAATCAGAACATGACACATAAATTATGTGTCATGTGAATTAGTGTGAATTATTACAGTGTAAGAAACCTGTAAAAGGGAATATATAATTCACATGTTTACATACATTTATATAATGGTTATTCTGTTCCTTATATGTGATACTTAAATATATGAAACAAGATAAAAGAAATTGAGAATTATGTAAATGTTTTTGTTAAAATTACATACAATTACACAATTTCTACCCTTACAGAAACCCCACATGAACTTCACATGTGCAATCACATTAAAATCAAATGTTAAATATGTGAAACTCATATTAAACATATGATTTGGAACATTTCATGGTGTAAATGTGTGATACCCATGTGATCACATGTGAACAAATGTGGACACATGTGGACAATATATAATCACATGTTTCATGTGTGTTTCATATATGTTTCACATGAGTTTCACATGTGTTTCACATATTTCTCATGTGATTTTAACGTGATTGCACATGTGAAGTTCATGTGGTTTTTCTGTAAGGGTAAAAAGTCAAGGAGGATACTTTTTTCAGGTTGCATGCATTATTAGTGCATTCATTAAGTGTCTAATTTCATGTAAAGCAAAACAACAGAAACAGGAGCATACCTTCCACAGTGGGTAAATCATCCAATGACAGCTTCAGACTCTTTCCTCTCCTGCTCACTCGCACCGTGTGCCACTCATTATCATTCAGATTCTGACCAGCAAATATGGTCTCAGGTCCCTTGCCTGTGGGCCAGCCCAGATCACAGTTAAACACAGTCAAAAAAGCAAAAGAACATGCTCTAAAGAACACAGGTGGACAACCGTTCCATTTAATAATGATATCACAAAAATGCCCTCAAGATAGTGAACATTAAAAACAGTATTAATAATATTGTCACAAGAAATAAATCCACATATTAAAGAGAGACCTACATTTTCTGAATTACTCTTTAGTGTAACTGATTTAAAATCCTTTATGAATTTAACACAACAGAAAGACAGATTTACAGTATATATCTGGCTGACACAATTCAAAGTGCATCCATGGTATAGTGGAAAATATGGTAAAAGTTGTTTTTTTCCCGACTTTTGGGGCTAGTTGACCCTCTACCTAGTGCAGTGTTATCTGGTATTTACAGAATATATATATATATATATATATATATATATATATATATGTAATAAATATAATAATATATATTTATATAACAGTATTTTTTTAACAGTAATAACAGTATTATCAAAAGTTTGCATCTTCAGGATACTCAAAATGTCCCTGTTGTGTAAATTAATGGACAAAATGAATAAAAAGTTTTGGACAGACATCCTGCCGGAGTCATCTGAACCATGTACTTCTACTAAACTTAAGAGCAAGAGTCTGACCAGTGTAGGAAACAACATAATATCAAGAAGTATTCATAAAGTATGGATTTACTTGCTCTATGTAAGGGAAACAGGTCAATAATTTAGCTCAAAGGGAATCATTTAAGATTTTAAAGGGAACTCCACCATT
>NW_015505815.1:369945-374534 GCF_001515645.1 Sinocyclocheilus grahami
TCAGTGAACGAGCCGTATGACAGCAATTCTGCAATGGATATTTATAATAGTGAAATAGTGAAAACACTATTAATTAGCACTGTAACAAGATCGGCAGTTTAAGACATTAACTTGTGAGCACAAAAACTTCTCTTTTTCTCTTTTCAATATAAATAAGGCTTTATTGGATAAATCTAAGACATATAAACTAATCTAACACACGCATTCACACACAAGTTGCAGAAAGAGAGAAAGTGAGGAAATAATTAGTTTAAGAGAATGAAATTGTGAAATCCCAAGTTTTTCAGCAGAATCTGGGGTACTTGCTTTCCTGTGTCGGGGGTTCCCTTCCTTGTCTGCTGAAAGGGGTTTCCCGAGGTTGCTGATTGGCTGGAGGTTCAGTCTTGGGAAGCCAGTGATTGGGCGTTGGCTGGCGACGCGGAGCTATATATATATATATATATATATATATATATATATATGTAATAAATATAATAATATATATTTATATAACAGTATTTTTTTAACAGTAATAACAGTATTATCAAAAGTTTGCATCTTCAGGATACTCAAAATGTCCCTGTTGTGTAAATTAATGGACAAAATGAATAAAAAGTTTTGGACAGACATCCTGCCGGAGTCATCTGAACCATGTACTTCTACTAAACTTAAGAGCAAGAGTCTGACCAGTGTAGGAAACAACATAATATCAAGAAGTATTCATAAAGTATGGATTTACTTGCTCTATGTAAGGGAAACAGGTCAATAATTTAGCTCAAAGGGAATCATTTAAGATTTTAAAGGGAACTCCACCATTGATATGCAAGGGAATTAGGACAGAATCACTGTTTTACGGCGGATCACTGAGACGGCCTGCGATTCAGTGAACGAGCCGTATGACATCAATTCTGCAATGGATATTTATATCCAAAATATAGTGAAAACACTATTAATTAGCATATGTAACAAGATCGGCAGTTTAAGACATTAACTTGTGAGCACAAAACACAAGATACTTCTCTTTTCAATATAAATAAGGCTTTATTGGATCAATCTAAGACATATAAACTAATCTAACACACGCATTCACACACAAGTTGCAGAAAGAGAGAAAGTGAGGAAAATAATTAGTTTAAGAGAATGAAAATGTGAAATCCCAAGTTTACAGCAATATGTGCCATTGTATAGATCTGAACAACCATCAATCACTTAATTAACCCTTGCATTGAGTTTGCTCAATGAGGTTAAAATTGAGATTAAATGCACCAGTTCAGCTCTCTGGAGTACTTGCGTTTCTGTGTCCGGGGTTCCCTTCCTTGTCTGCTGAAAGGGGTTTCCCGCTTTTCTGATTGGCTGGAGGTTCAGTCTTGGGAAGCCAGTGATTGGGCGTTGGCTGGCGACGCGGAGCTGTGGTCTGCAGTTGAAGATTAGACAGCACTCTTCGGAGATGCGGCGTTCGGCTTAACTCAGAACACGAAACTCTCAACGGAAAATAAAATAAACTAAAGAAATAGAAATAGATGTAAAGTTTGATGAGACTAGGTGGCGTTTCTCCTCATGGTTTCGGAGCTGGCGTGTAAGCCAGAGCACGCTCAAAAAGCTAAAGAAGCATGATTAAAAGCATAGCTCAAAGCTATCCCTAAAAAAGAGGAGAGTAAGAAGGGGGTTGAAGAAGAGAACCAAGAGAACCAAGAGCGAAGAGAGAAGAGCGAAGAGGGAAGAGAGAAGAGAGATTTGATGGTGTTTCTAGTATTTAAACCAGGCTGTTTAACACACCCCCAAATGGTGTTTTGACCAATTAGATGTCGTGTTTGCTCGGGGCGTTGTATATTCCTCCTCCCCATTCATAAATCAACTGTTATCTCATCCTTCACATGATCTGCGTTTTTCCCGCTCTGGTAGAGTATACATTTTGGACATGATTTCTTATAATAAGAATATGATACATTTGACCAAGTATTGATTGGAAGAAACGTTTCGAGCATGAATTCTCAAACACACACATACTAAACATCAATAGCAATTCTTAAACTATTCAATAGTTATTCAAAATACATTCACAATAAATGATTAAGGCATGATGGTTAAACATGTGGGTTAGATACATGATATGGGGTAAGGAGTGACTTCCAGTTGCTCCCAAACGAGAACAGAAATGAGTCCAGGAGGGAGGTGGAGTGAAGGTTGAACAGGGGGAGGGATGGAGGGCCAGGTCCATGTGGAAGTGGGGGAACTGGGGACTGAGGCAATGCCAGTAGAGCAGGGTGCCAGGGTGGAGCAGGCAGAGCAGAAAGCCAGGGCGGAGCCGGCAGAGTAGGAAGCCAGGGCAGAGCCAAGGACCACCAGGGCAGAGCAGACAGGACTGAAGATCCCCACGGTGGAGCAGGCGGCAACCACAGCAGAGCAGATGGGATTGAAGACCCTCACAGCAGAGCAGATGACCACCACAGCAGAGCAGACTGGACCGAAGATCCCCATGGTGTCGCAGACGACCACCACAGCAGAGCAGATGGGATCGAAGACCCCCACAGCGGAGCAGACGGGACCGAAGATCGCCACGGTGGAGCAGATGACCACCAGAGTGGAGCTGATGGAGCAGGGAACCACCATGGCGGATCAGGCTGGACTGGAATAAAAAGCACAGAGAGGTTATCAACGGCCTCTGTGGTCAAAACAGGACAGGCAGAGAGTTCATAAATGGCCTCTGTGGCCATGACAGGACCATCAGAGGGTTCACAGGCGGCCTCTTTGGCCGTGACTGGACTGGCAGAAAGTTCAAAGGCGAATGCCGCTGCCTCTGGAGGTTCTGCAGCAGAAGCCACCACCTCTGGAGGAGCTGGAGCGGACGCCGCCGCTTCGGGAGGTTCTGCAGTGCAATCCGCCACCTCGGGAGGAGCTTTACTCACTAGAGTCATTGGAACAGGGAATGGCACTCCTGGCCGTGACGAGGGAACTGGAGTCATTGGAACAGGGAACGGCACTCCTGGCGTGACGAGGGAGCTGGAGCGGACTCAAGGACTGGAGTGGGCTCGGGAGTGGATTCAGGGACTGGAAAGGAGGCCACCACCTCGGGAGGTTTCTTCAGCGGAGGCTGCCACCTCTGCGGGAACTGCGGTGGTGTGTGTGGTCCAAACACATAGAATGGCGACTGCCATTACAGGGAGCAATGCCCCCCCCCCCCTTCTGGGTTTTACAGTCCTCCTTCTCACCCACAGTGAACGGTCCCCTGTCGGCGGGCAACTAACCTGATCGCTGGGCCCATACTGTCCATGAAAACATTCCAAAGTCGCCGGATCCATGTAGGGCTCAGTATTCTGCAATGTAGGAGGCATGACAACAGAGTTGAGGATCCAAATGCAAGCTTTATTCCAAAGAGTGGTCAAAACAGGCAGGGTCAAACAACAGCAAACAGGTACAATCCAGGGTCGAGACAAAATAGTAATCCAATAAACAGGTGAAGGTCAGGGCAAACAATCAAATACAAGGTACAGTCCAGGGTCAAAACAAGGCAAGACAACAAGGAACTAGGAATACAGGAAACACGAGAAAACACAGGAACTAGGACAAGCTACAGGCTATAAATAGGGTGAGACTGATGGAGGTAACAAGACACAGGTGAATGCAATCAGTGATGATGAGTCCGGCAAAGGAATATGGGAAATATAGTCAATGAGAGTGGCAAGAGTCAGATATGGAGTGCCCTCTGGTGGAGTTCATGGGCACTCCAGCTGAAGATTGTGACAGTAAGACTACTCTCCCTGTGGAATCGGGGCAGTGATGTCACATGTACTTAAAGAGAGGCCTTCGCATCAAGGTCTTTATCTGCAGCTGAGAAGAGTTGGCCAATTTGAAGTGACGTGAAGTGAAGTGAACTGAACTGAACTGAACTAAACTGAACTGAACTGAATTGAACTGAAGTGACGTGACGTGTGGCCAAGTATGGTGACCCATATTCGGAATTTGACAGAGAAGCATTGAATTTAGTGTTGGATCTTTTCAGCAGAGAATTGACCCTTGCTGTGGATTACCAGCAGCTGCTCAAAATGCAGTGCTGGGCATAATTTTTTGGCGGGCACAGTCACAAGATTGAGTACAAAAACCTCTGTATGTCACACAAATTTAGATAGACTGTTTCATCTGCTATCAGAAATGGCAAAAGATGAATATGGAAAGAATCCTGGATATGTTCAGAAAGTCCGGAGACTGCAATGATGGAGGAGAAACTTTTGGTGTCTGTCGCGGGTTATCCGGAGCTGAATTTTTAAAGGTTTCGGCTAATTTGACAGTTCACTTAACAGCAAAAACCAAAGATTTTAGAGCGCTCTGTATAAAAGTGTCTGCTAAATGACTAAATGTAAATGTAATGTTCTCCGTCAACCAAAATGAATGTCTGCCTGTCACAACAGCAGATGTGATAAAAAGAGAAACCAAACGTCACCCCCCCCCCCCACAGCGCCACCCCCCCCCCCGCCCCCCCCCCCCCCCGCAAGGCCGGTGGCGGACCCTTGAGATAGACCGGCCGTCTGAGTCTCCCCGGGAAGGGTTGGGCCACGGAAGGGCCCTTCTCCTGCGCGCTTGTACCGGACGCGGTGGGTGTGTGTGTCGCCCTC
>NW_015505815.1:374660-393557 GCF_001515645.1 Sinocyclocheilus grahami
AAAAGAAACCAAACCCCCCCCCCCCCCCCCCAAGCGACATCCCCGTCATCAGTCCACCGCCCACACGGGAGTGCTACCATCCTCAACCAGGCTCCAAACAGTCGGAGTGCAGTTCTCCCTCTTGCACCGTGCCGGAACAGGGACAGAGAAACAGCCTCAACCAACCACAGGGTAAATGACAATAGAAGAAAGTCACTTACCCCTTATGTGGCTGGGAGGCCGTCTCCGTCGTTTCTCTGTGTCATCCCGGTTTTCACGAACTTTTGCGAGCGAGAGGGGATGACGTCATCAGGTGTTGCCCAACTGTGCTGTCTAGGCTCTACCTTGCCTGCATTCTCCACCAAAGTGGCGGGAGGAGCAAACGACAGACACAGTGGCGTCAGGCCTCGGAGAGGCTTTTAGTAACAGAAAATAAACAAAGTGTCCAGAAAAAGGGAATAAAGTGTCCAAAATAAACAGGAGATCTGGTGTCCTCGTCGTGCTGCGGGGTTCGTGAAGGGAAAGGCAGTGGTCAAGAAAGAAGGGTTCAGGAAAGGGGCAGAGTCCGGCGGCCGCACGTGCTCACCTCTCCAGTCCGGGGCGCAAGGGGCGGCAGCTTCTTCCAGTGGCTGCATCCTACTTGCTGCCCACGGCGCTCGAAGGGACTAGACGGCCCGGCATCCTGGCCCGATGGCCGGTTAACGGGTGCCGCTCTCGTCCGGAACGCGGGTCCTGCAGCTCACGACTCTGGCGGTTAGGAAGTCCCTCTACGCACCCTTCCTGGACAAACGAGGACACCAGCGTGCATACACGGGGAAGAGACCGGTCCCCCGAGGAGAAGCGCGCTCGGCATTTAAACAGCAGCGGTGATGAGGCTCTAATCGGTTCAGGTGTGCCTCATCACACGCTGCCAGCCCTGGCTATTTCAGCGCCCCTCCTCTCTCACGCACCCACTCCTGTCGGGAGCCTGGCGAAGGGCGGCGATTAAGGGACGGGGTGATGCTGATAATTAAGGGGGAGTCAGCCGACTCATCACAATATACAGTATCTCACAGAAGTGAGTACACCCCTCACATTTTTGTAAATATTTTATTATATCTTTTTCAGATCCTCAGAGAGTTATTTGCCATGAGGTGCCATGTTGAACTTCCAGTGACCAGTATGAGAGAGTGAGAGCGATAACACCAAATTTAACACACCTGCTCCCCATTCACACCTGAGACATTGTAACACTAATGAGTCGCATGACACCGAGGAGAGAAAATGGCTAATTGGGCCCAATTTGCATATTTTCACTTAGGGATGTACTCACTTTTGTGGCCAGCGGTTCAGATATTAATGGCTGTGTGTTGAGTTATTTTGAGGGGAAAGCAAATTTACACTGTTATACAAGCTGTACACTCACTACTTTACATTGTAGCAAAGTGTCATTTCTTCAGTGTTGTCACATGAAAAGATATAATAAAATATTTACAAAAATGTGAGGGGTGTACTCACTTCTGTGAGATACTGTATATATATTCAGGACATTTTCCTCACATGTCATCATTACCGCCACCCTCCACCCAAAGACAGTGGAATGGTACCCTGTGAGGAAAAGCGCTATCCAACACGCATACATAAACACATATACTGTATAATATATATATATATATATATATATATATATATATATATATATGTGTGTGTATACATATGTTATCATAAATATATTTGTTATCAATGTTCTTAGCATGACCAAAGGAATCTATATTAAGACCAGTCTCATTACAATAGGCCAAATTTATATAAAGCTATTAGCATTTTTATTTTTATTTCATTAACTTTTGACCACAAGGTGGTGCTGCCTTAAAACATTTTGTGTGCCTTCAGGGTAAGGTGCCGATGGCCGATGCCAAGTTTCGCAATGGTACACAAATGCATTCATAAAATATAGCATTTTATATCTTAATACTGTATTGTAGTTAATCTGTATTGTAGTTAGGTCTAGAGGCTTCTTCGGACAGAGTTCCGACACGGGAACCATGGTGGGTGAGTATGATCCATGTCTAAATATATATATAATGAGCTGGTGGTTGTGTGTATAACCCTTCTACTAGTTTCTTTGCAGTGTTTCCCGGGACCTGTGTGTTTCTGTCCCTTTCTAGGGTAGGTCCTTGATGGGCACCCTCTCTGCTGGGTTCAGAAACCGGCTGGTCGACTTGCAGTGCTTATTTCACTCGTCGATATATGTCCAGATGGTAAGTAAAGCCGGTTTTCGGCTTCATACTTCCTGGATCATGCGGCCATAACACAGGCTTCTGCAGGGGAGCCTTCGTGATCATCAGGCCCCCAGCGCATCACTGAAAAAATTTCCTGGACGTCCGGGCTGGGGTTACACTTTCATGCTACCCTGACTGGTCTACCATATCTGGGTCGCCCTGAGGGGTTTCTCGATCACATCCACATAGCTGGTAAGTGTGCACGTTATGCTTTGCCCACTTTCTAAAATCCACATAAGTGGTAAGTGTGCACATTATGCTTTGCCCACTTTTCTAAAATCCTGTATGGTAAGGGTTACGGGTTATTGACCTCGTTCCCTTTCTCTGAGTTGGTTAGACCCCGGGTCCATGGGCTCCACTCAACTAGTGTGTCTCTGTCGACACACTCTGGAAGCATCGCTCCTACTTATGTAACCATGGTTCCCTGAGTAGGGAACGAGACACTGCGTCCTCTAGGTTTCTTGCCATGCTGCGGAAGCAAGCTTCAGACGAAGAAGTGAATGATGTGTGCTCCCGGCGCCTATTTATACTACAGTCGCACCGGTAGTGACGTCATGGCTGTCGCCGGCCAACAAGTTGGTGTTTTTTCAATGTATGCTTCAGACACGGGTCACGACGAGGCGTTCCCCATAGCGACCCCTAGAGGACGCAGTGTCTCGTTCCCTACTCAGGGAACCATGGTTACATAAGTAACCTGAGAAGATTTTCTGGGCTTATTGGATTGAATTATCTATGAAGGATTGCTCCCCTGATGACCCGCAGATGGACTGAAGGCAACGGTGCAGGTGCAACAGGTAATAATGCCTTTGTCAGCTACCTGTGCATTTCATTTATTTAAAAACTAATGCATGGCACTAACCCTTTATGGATGACCAAAATTTGTGAGAGAGCAATAAACAGGATTCCACAAGCAGCCCTGAAACAATACACAGACCATTTGGGTCATAAAATCAGGGATCCTGTCTAGATAGCACCACAAATTTTAATTTAAAGTTCAGGATTTGCAGATAGGGATTAGGCTTGGATTAGGCTTTTTGGCAAAAAATAGAACCAGTCTTGTTAAAGCAACACAAAACCTTTCATATCCCACAGTCAAAACTCATTTGGCACTTTGTGTTTGTGCAAACCAACTCAAGTAATACCCAAATGATGATCATTAGACTCAAAAAAAAGGGGATGATTCACAAAGGGGGGCTCTAAAGCAGTGAGCTAGAGTTGACTCCCTGTATGTAAACTGGACTCACACTCTTCATCTCACTCTAATGCCTAGTTCACACCACAGGATTTTAAGCCCGATTTAAGCCCAATTTGCAAGTTAACAAGCTCGCCGACAGGTCGGGCTGTGATCAGGGGAAAATCAGCGGGTGATTGGCGCTCGGTAATCTTTATGTGTGAACTACACAATCAAAGAGGCTCGCTGACACCTCGCTGACGGCAAACAAATATCTAGCATGACAAATATCTGGAACGGTCGGCCGACTTGACATCACGTGGTGTCAGGTGTCATGACGAGCTACAGCCAATGAGAGAGCAAGGCATGGGTTGAGGTCACCAGAAGAAAAACAACAGCAGCAGCAACATGGCTTAAAGAAATGTTTGGACACAATAAATGGAGCAAAATTTTTCATAGAGCAAACAGCTTGCAGTGCTAATTTCTTCCTGACATCCATTTTCAAACAAACAACTCCTGTTTCACGTGTTGTTTCGCATCATTCCCATTCCAATTCTCGCATGTGTTTTCGTGACAAAACGTGGTTTGTAGAGTCGTTGGGTAAAAGAGTTGTTGTCAGCTTGTGTAGTGTGTAACCCCCGGTTGTGGATCATTTACATAGAGTCACGTACACCACAACGACTTAAAGACAGACAATCAAGTCATGTAGTCTGAACAGCACAGCGATCTGCCAACGTTTAAAGTTGTGTAGTGTGAACAGCCTAACAGAGACTAGTTTTCTCAAAATGCATCAGATAACTATAAGTTTTGGCAGTGACATAAATTTTGTGTTTTGCAAAGTTTGCTGCTTAAGCTGTTGTGGTGTTCATTCACATTCTTTCTAGATTATTGTGTAGAGTGATCAGATGCATTTAAAATAATTGCTAAAAGCTTCATTGGCCAAAAAAAGTAACTTTTCACACACAAAAAAAACGAATTTCACTGTTTTTTGATCCAAGGAGAGAGGTTCGACTGCAGTGAAGAAGTCTTCAGGACGTCCCAGAGTGTCCAGCTAGCCCCAGGACCATCTCCTCCTGAGGAGTCAGCTATGGAATCGTGTCAGCAGCAGTGCAGAGCTTGCTCAGGAATGGCAGCAGGTTGGTGTGAGAGCATCTGCACACACAGTGAGGCCAAGACTTTTGGACAACGGCCTGGTGTCAATTAAGGGCAGCAAAGAAGCCACTTCTCTCAAAGAAAAACGTCAAGGACAGACTGAATTTCTGCAGGAAGTACAAGAATTGGACAGCAGAAGACTGGTGCAAAGTTATTTTCTCTGATAAAGCTCCCTTCCGACTGTTTGGGACATCTGGAAAATCGATTGTTCAGAGAAGAAAAGGTGAACGCCACCATGAGTCCTGTGTTGTGCCAACAGTGAAGCATCCTGAGACCATCCATGTGTGGGCTTGCTTTTCAACCAAGGGAGTGGGCTCTCTCATAATTCTGCCCTAAAACACTGCCATGAATAAAGAATGGTATCAAAACGTCTTGCAAGAGCGATTTCTTCCAACGATCCATGAGCAATTTGGTGATGATCCGTGCATTTTACAGCATGATGGAGCACCATGTCACAAAGCAAGAGTGATAAAGAAGTGGCTTGAAGATCATTACATTTGACATTTTGGATCCGTGGCCAGGCAAATCCCTGGATCTCTATCCCATAGAGAACCTGTGGTCAGTCCTCAAAAGGCGAGTGGACAAGCAGAATCCTACAAATTGTGATCAACTCCGAGAACTAATAAGGCAAGAATGGATGGCCATCAGTCAGGATTTGGCCCAGAAGCTAATATCCAGCATGCCAGAGCGAATTGCATAGGTTATGAAGAACAAGGGTCAACACTGTAAATATTGACTCATTATATATTTTTGGCCAATAAAATCCTTTAAAACTTATTATATGTTTATCATTGTTTTTCAGTATACCATAGAAACATGTGGAAAAATAATCTACAAATACTGAAGCAGCAAACTTTGCAAAACACAAAATTTGTGTTAAAAAAATAACCAAAATACGCAGAACAAGAGCAGGAAACTGAAAGAACAGTGTGATCATAGTGCAGTATGTTGATTGATATGAGGTGAAATAACATAGTTACACTCCAAACTAAAGATGATGTTTGTTTGATTAAAACCTTGTTGGGTTTGGTTAATCAGATACGAACAAATTAACAGCCACCAAGTCAACTCGTCACTCAATTTACGATCCTTGATTGGCTTCCCAAAACATCACTCCAGACTCAAACCAGATCTGAGATCGCACACAACCAGGTAAACTCTGTTCAATAAACAATATGAGGGTAAAATTACTGATTGATGGTTCATTCAGGTTTTGGTCCAAGTAATTGCAAGGATTTCATTTACCATTCTTTATTTACTAACCTGTGTGTGTATGTGTGTACCGGTTTGACCTATATTAAGAAGACTAAATATCCTAATGTAAGACATGTTCAGGTTTTAGGTCTCTACCCCAATATTATGAGGACATACAGCTGTAAGTGATGTGTTTTGTTCTCTGCCGAGTTAATTTCTGAGTTCAATCTGACAGTCTTGTTTCTGTGCTGACAACTGAGAATGTTCCACATCCTGTGAAGACGGGCCCTCATTAAGGTCCTCTTTAGAAGTTGTTCTCAACGGCGGTCCTGAGGATCCACTCCCCATATTTTGTATGTCTTATGTGTATGCCTTATTTAACATTCTTGATTCAGATCATCAGCTTATTAGGTCATTGTATCACATAACAGAGATATAGCCAGGATTGTATTAATTTAAAAATCATGCGCTATTTTAAAAGTGTTTTTAAAAGGTCATAACATGGCATTTTACAAGGAACTGCATGAAAATAATTTGCGTAATTTTGTGTAAAAAGGAATAAAAGTTGTTGCCGTTTTTTGGCATTTGGCATTTTTATCTCCATCTATACATAACCAGAATGCCACAGCGCACAAATACAGTACATCTGCTCAGGTGTACTACTTGCAGACATTTAATTGACCTTATGGGCTCAAAATCTTTAAAGGGGTCATGACATTAGCGATCATTTGGTGTATAAAAGGTTGTTGTACTATAAAAGTACTTTTAGTTTAAGTTTCAGAGCTCAAAAATTCCTCCTCAAAATAAGAGCATTTTATTGCCATAATGACTTGTTGTCTACTTCCTCCACACTGTGGTAGACATTTGTATCAGAACACCTTCACAATAGCACAGCTCATTATTCCTTCCATATTCCTTATTCCTTCCACTGCTCAGCACAGGTGAGCAATGAGGTGACAAGGAAAGAGATGCAGTGATATTAGGCAACCATCATGTAGACTAATATCATGACCTCTTTAAAGATAATGCTGTAATTGACAATTGTAGATCTTAATGAAAGTCATTAGTCATGTGAAGCATTAGTTAGTCAAACATTAAAGGGGTCATAGGATGCCCATTTTCCACAAGTTGATATGATATGATGACTTAATGAAAAGTCTGTAACACAGTTTGGTTAAAATTTCTCAATGGTAGTGTAAAAAACACAGTTTTTACCCTGTCAAAAACAGTGCTTTTCAGATCAAGCAGTTTTTGTAGCATTTTCCTTTAAATGTTAATGAGCTCTGCTGACCCCGCATTCATCGTGAAACTTGCTAATTAGCACATTATTAGGAAAGGCGATTTGCAAAGATTCATTACAAAACATTATACTCACTTCTTCTGTAGATGAGGCTGGACCATGAATGATTCGCGCGAACATAAACGCATTTATGTAGATCGTGGGCGCATTCCCTTCAGAAACAATGTAATCCACTGCGAGCTCAGCGGCTCAGATGTCGGGAGTAACAACAACAGAACACCTCAATCGCTTAGGAGTCATTCTTGTCTACTGATGACAGCTCACTCAGGCGGGTCTAAGGTAAGACACCAGTCCAGTCTGTGCTGAAACGCTACTGTCAATCAAACTATTGTGGGAGGGGCCTGTCTGTGTGACGTCACACAGACAGGCATCTGAGATCGGCTCGATTTGAGAAAGGGGTAAACATTTAACCAGATTTTTTTTAAAACACTGGGTGGATTTTTATCATTATAGGGTGGTTGTGTACACACTGCCAACACACATTTCAGTTCAAACAACTTGTAAAAGTGCATGACCCCTTTAAGCAACAAAAAAAGCAATGTCCTATTGCGTGAGGGAGCAAACATTCAACAATAGTAAATGGAAGATATGAAAGAAGAGAGTGTCACTTACTCATGGAACAGTTTATCCTGTCACAGTCTAGATGGGGAAGAATAAATTACTTGTAAATTCAGCCTTCAAAGTAACATCTGCAGACATTGAAGCACATAACCCACTTCTCTGGGGACAGACACACAAGAACACCAATGATCCTGATGCTCACGCATGCCATCACATTCACCCAAATGCCCTTCTGTTACATTGAACTCTTTCTAGGAATATTGTCCAAATAATTACTGTTATATTTTTTAAGCCAATTAAGCAGCATTTAAGTGGCACTTTCCACAAAGAGGGTACAAAATAGTCTAGAAGACTTTTTCTTTTATTTTGTTGGTTTGTAGCTAATCCTAATATTTCCCATGAATTATACTGTTGAATGCATTGATCTTGATGAATGTGGTCAAGCGAAGCCACTTTCTGGGTGTGTGTTTTGTCCACGATGTCCCACCTTTGCAGGGCAGGCTATAGAATTGGAATTGTAACCCAAAGGTCGGGGGTTCAAGTCTCAGGTCTGGCAGGGATTGTAGGTGGGGGGGAGTGAATGACCAGCACTCTCTTCCACCCTCAATACCACGACAGAGGTGCCCTTGAGCAAGGCACCGAATCCTCTGGGTGTGTGCATGCGTGCGTGCGTGTGCATAGGATAAATGGGATGCCATACTTGGCTACACATCACGTCACTCACATGTTAATAAATTTACTTCAGGTGTATGAATTGAAGCAGTGCATGTTGGTTAGATTGGTTTGTCTGACTAGACATTCAGTTTGTGAAATTTCTTCACAGCTGCTAAAAGTAAAAAAGTATTATTTTGTTGTTTGTTTGTTTATTGTATTCAAATGCACCCTATTCATGGAAAGTTCCGAGTATTTAGTTGTTGTTGTTTATCTATATATGTACAGATTTGATTGCAATTGGAAATGTATTTGACTAAGAATGGAAATGCCAGAGCATCATACCTTTGGTCAGGCTGCGACAATGACTAGTAAACTGCCTGGTAATGCACATTTATTTTTGATATTGGCTGCTCACCCAAAATTTTCAGACCATGTTCTTATAAACAAGGTTCTAAGAAAATGTATAAAAAGGAGGCTCTTAAAGAAGAAGTTACAGGTCTGTGAGAGCCAGAAATCTTGCTTGTTTGTAGGTGACCAAATACTTATTTTACCGAGGAATTTACCAATTAATTCTTTAAAAATCCTACAATGTGATTTTCTGGATTTTTTTTTCTCATTTTGTCTCTCATAGTTGAGGTATACCTATGATGAAAATTACAGGCCTCTCTCATCTTTTTAAGTGGAAGAACTTGCACAATTGGTGGCTGACTAAATACTTTTTTGCCCCACTGTATGTAGTGTTGCACCTGATTAAATTAAGTTGGACTGTGGGTGGTTCATGAATTAGATAATTTTTGCAATGAAATAAAGTAAATTCCTGATTAAAAGGTAAGGAAGAATGTTTCTCGACAAGTTTCCACTGAAATCAGTATGTCTGTTTTTAGGTAGTGATTTATTGAGATATTTCAACCAAGTTCACCAGAAGCAGTGTCTTAGCCTAGAGTGCCATCAACCTCAGCAGAGAAGGGACTGCACACAGCCAAAGACCAGAGCTGGCTCATCATGCAAGGAAATGCTCTTTCTAAAGTAAAGGCTTGTTCACATATTACAGCGATTATCGCCGACGTTTAACGCTTAAAAGCTTAATTTTTTAAAAAATGCCTCGGGCTTGTTTTTTTGGTTTGACGCGCTGCGTTAAAAACTGGCCGACCAATAAAATTGGCTTTTGTTCATGTGCCTGGAGCTGCTGAAGTTACAGTAAAACATGACTTGGTGGCGCTCAAGCACAAAATGGTCTTGCCGAGCACACATTGATACCTAACGACGAAGAGGAAGTAAGTAGACCAAGAGGATGCATCGAGGCAAGATGAATGTAAAGCTGCTGGTCTCATTGGTGTCTGAACACAAAGGAATTTATGACAAACGTGATAGCGACTACAAAAATCTCGATAAGAGTGAGTAGTTATGGAAAGGAATTGCAGATCAAATAGGATTCGATGTGTACCGGGGTATTTCTGTTTTTCATTAAGCACCATCTAATGTCAGGGAGTGAATTTGCACGTTCACTCATCTCATCGTCAGCGAAAATCGCTTGGGTATGAACACAAAAGACGCGTCGAAAAACGTCCGCTATAATCGTCACGGTGTGTACGAGGCTTTACACTGTAAAACCTTTGAATCATTTAATTTAATATAGTCAGGTGAATTGTAGACTCTAATCTACTTTAAATTTCAGCTGACTTAAAGGGATATTTCACCAAAAAATTAACACTGACTTCCATTGAATTCCACTCTATGATCAAAAAAACACTGAGATATTTGTCAAAATATCTTTGTTTGTGTTCCCCAGAAGAAAGAATGAGTAAATTATGACAGACCTTACTTATTTGATTGAACTATCCCTTTAAGGCCCAGGCATATATTAATTTCTTCTTCATTCTTTGCTCAGAGGTAAAAAGTACTTTGAGCCTATTTTCAAAAATAGTGGAGTGTTCCTTTAAGATACTGTATGCCTCCAAAAGCTTGTTACTACTAAACAGTTTCTCATTTACTAAATGCTTTAAAAGGAAATAAACATGCAAAAAACAACAATGTGATTCACCAGGGCTTTGTTTGGCCGATATAGTGCACTAGATGCAATGAGAAAACAGTTCATCAACTGAGCAGTCGTATGGTTTGAATATATATGTGTAACCATATGTTTTTTTTATGTAATGTACCATGGGCCATAGTTTCCAGATATTATTAGCAATACCAGTTTCTCATCAACGGGAAAGCCTCAAAGGTAAAAAAGAAGAAAAAAGTGATGATGATGATAAGAATGCATATGTTTTCTCAGTCCTCAGAAGCGAGTGTCCTTCAGGACAGGAGACACGATCAGAAAGCCAGTTTCTTCATCAGGAGATAGACCCTGGAGTCCACTTCAAATCCATGCAGATTATTAGCATCTCCCTGAAGTCGCATTAGCAGACCTCCATACGACACATACGCAGATCTGTGTAGACACACATACGCACAAATCAGTGATTAGATTAGAAAGTATTATACCACATTGCTATATTATAAAATAAACAATTTTATATTCGAAAATGGATTTAAAATAAATCAAGTCAAAATAACAAATTTAATTCACAAATTTGCATTTACAGTGGGGGAAAAAAGTATTTAGTCAGTCACCAATTGTGCAAGTTCTCCCACTTAAAAAGATGAGAGAGGCCTGTAATTTTCATCATTGGTATACCTCAACTATGAGAGACAAAATGAGAAAAAAATCCAGAAAATCACATTGTATGATTTTTAAAGAATTAATTGGTAAATTATGGTGGAAAATAAGTATTTGGTCAATAACAAAATTTCATCTCAATACTTTGTTATATACCCTTTGTTGGCAATGACAGAGGTCAAACGTTTTCTGTAAGTCTTCACAAGGTTTTCACACACTGTTGCTGGTATTTTGGCCCATTCCTCCATGCAGATCTCCTCTAGAGCAGTAATGTTTTGGGGCTGTCGCTGGGCAACATGGATTTTCAACTCCCTCCAAAGATTTTCTATGGGGTTGAGATCTGGAGACTGGCTAGGCCACTCCAGGGCCTTGAAATGCTTCTTACGAAGCCACTCCTTCGTTGCCCGGGTGGTGTGTTTGGGATCATTGTCATGCTGAAAGACCCAGCCACGTTTCATCTTCAATGCCCTTGCTGATGGAAGGAGGTTTTCACTCAAAATCTCACGATACATGGCCCCATTCATTTTTTCGTTTACACGGATCAGTTGTCCTGGTCCCTTTGCAGAAAAACAGCCCCAAAGCATGATGTTTCCACCCCCATGCTTCACAGTAGGTATGGTGTTCTTTGGATGCAACTCAGCATTCTTTCTCCTCCAAACATGACAAGTTGAGTTTTTACCAAAAAGTTCTATTTTGGTTTCATCTGACCATATGACATTCTCCCAATCCTCTTCTGGATCATCCAAATGCTCTCTAGCAAACTTCAGACGGGCCTGGACATGTACTGGCTTAAGCAGGGGGACACGTCTGTCACTGCAGGATTTGAGTCCCTGGCGGTGCAGTGTGTTACTGATGGTAGCCTTTGTTACTTTGGTCCCAGCTCTCTGCAGGTCATTCACTAGGTTCCCCCGTGTGGTTCTGGGATTTTTGCTCACAGTTCTTGTGATCATTTTGACCCCATGGGGTGAGATCTTGCGTGGAGCCCCATATCGAGGGAGATTATCAGTGGTCTTGTATGTCTTCCATTTTCTAATAATTGCTCCCACAGTTGATTTCTTCACACCAAGCTGCTTACCTATTGCAGATTCAGTCTTCCCAGCCTGGTGCAGGTCTGCAATTTTGTTTCTGGTGTCCTTTGACAGCTCTTTGGTCTTGGCCTTGGTGGAGTTTGGAGTGTGACTGTTTGAGGTTGTGGACAGGTGTCTTTTATACTGATAATGAGTTCAAACAGATGCCATTAATACAGGTAACGAGTGGAGGACAGAGGAGGCTCTTAAAGAAGAAGTTACAGGTCTGTGAGGGCCAGAAATCTTGCTTGTTTGTAGGTGACCAAATACTTATTTTACCGAGGAATTTACCAATTAATTCTTTAAAAATCCTACAATGTGATTTTCTGGATTTTTTTTTCTCATTTTGTCTCTCATAGTTGAGGTATACCTATGATGAAAATTACAGGCCTCTCTCATCTTTTTAAGTGGAAGAACTTGCACAATTGGTGGCTGACTAAATACTTTTTTGCCCCACTGTATGTAGTGTTGCACCTGATTAAATTAAGTTGGACTGTGGGTGGTTCATGAATTAGATAATTTTTGCAATGAAATAAAGTAAATTCCTGATTAAAAGGTAAGGAAGAATGTTTCTCGACAAGTTTCCACTGAAATCAGTATGTCTGTTTTTAGGTAGTGATTTATTGAGATATTTCAACCAAGTTCACCAGAAGCAGTGTCTTAGCCTAGAGTGCCATCAACCTCAGCAGAGAAGGGACTGCACACAGCCAAAGACCAGAGCTGGCTCATCATGCAAGGAAATGCTCTTTCTAAAGTAAAGGCTTGTTCACATATTACAGCGATTATCGCCGACGTTTAACGCTTAAAAGCTTAATTTTTTAAAAAATGCCTCGGGCTTGTTTTTTTGGTTTGACGCGCTGCGTTAAAAACTGGCCGACCAATAAAATTGGCTTTTGTTCATGTGCCTGGAGCTGCTGAAGTTACAGTAAAACATGACTTGGTGGCGCTCAAGCACAAAATGGTCTTGCCGAGCACACATTGATACCTAACGACGAAGAGGAAGTAAGTAGACCAAGAGGATGCATCGAGGCAAGATGAATGTAAAGCTGCTGGTCTCATTGGTGTCTGAACACAAAGGAATTTATGACAAACGTGATAGCGACTACAAAAATCTCGATAAGAGTGAGTAGTTATGGAAAGGAATTGCAGATCAAATAGGATTCGATGTGTACCGGGGTATTTCTGTTTTTCATTAAGCACCATCTAATGTCAGGGAGTGAATTTGCACGTTCACTCATCTCATCGTCAGCGAAAATCGCTTGGGTATGAACACAAAAGACGCGTCGAAAAACGTCCGCTATAATCGTCACGGTGTGTACGAGGCTTTACACTGTAAAACCTTTGAATCATTTAATTTAATATAGTCAGGTGAATTGTAGACTCTAATCTACTTTAAATTTCAGCTGACTTAAAGGGATATTTCACCAAAAAATTAACACTGACTTCCATTGAATTCCACTCTATGATCAAAAAAACACTGAGATATTTGTCAAAATATCTTTGTTTGTGTTCCCCAGAAGAAAGAATGAGTAAATTATGACAGACCTTACTTATTTGATTGAACTATCCCTTTAAGGCCCAGGCATATATTAATTTCTTCTTCATTCTTTGCTCAGAGGTAAAAAGTACTTTGAAAAACCTGAACCAACAGTAACCTCACAATACTGTTGTAGAGGAGCATTTAAATATGCAATGCTGTGATGATTCACTGAGCAAATGACTTGTGGGCGTTTTCATTTCTGTGGTCATATTAAGGTAAACAGCATTCACATTGGGAGTGTGAGCTGCGCACTGTCAGGTTTTCATTCAGGTAATAAAAACAAATTCAAAGTCAAATCCAAATCTTAACCCCTTCTCATTCTCAAGGCATCAGTTAAAGCAGCGTGTGCAAAGGCCCGCTACACAGTGTTCATTTGATAATAATTATAACTAGATTATATTTATTTATTTTTGTACTTATTGTAAATTTTAGATAAAGAATTATACATAAAGAAAGTGTCTCAGTGGTTTTAAAGTGGTTTACTAACAGTGATATAGCTGGTGATATATAAGCGAAATACATTAATCTGAATACGAAAACGTTTTTTTTTTCATTACTATTGTTAATATGGTTATCACTATGTCAACCTTCAGGGTTTGAGTGACTTCAGTATTCTGTAAACATACAGAACATAATTTAGATGATTCACATCCATATTTAAATGCAGTTGTCATTCACAAATGTTGTCTTATCTGTTATATTCAGACATGGTAATGTGAAAGACTAAAACTTTATATATATTTGCGTGTTGGACGTTTGCCATAGGCTCTGCAGAACTACACTAGTCCAAGGAAGCCCAATCATGTTCCTGGAGATTTACGTTCCTGCAGAGTTCCTCCAGCTCCTGGAGATCTTATTTAGCTGGTTCAGGTGTGTTTGATTAAGACTGGTGCTGGATTTTGCAGTGAGGTAGATCTCCAGGAACAGGATTGGGCACCCCTGCTGTAGTCTGATATGCACCCCTTAAACCAGCCCACAAACAGCCACGTATTGTAGGTCACAGCGTGGAAGCTACAGTCTAGGTCAGACACAACAGAATAAATCAGCCTTTAGATATAGTAAAAATCTGTGGATATCTAAAGTGCACAGCTTTCTCCTGTGAATGTATTACTCAATGTAACACTGAGAGGGCACAAAGTGTTCATGCCTTGAGAAACGGGTGTTTTTCGGATGGGAATGGCAACAAAGAGGGCTGTTATACAACACAGAGCATTCTCCTTTAACACAGAGCACAGCTGAGGTGTTTGAGTGTGTACGGAGACCTGCAGACTCGGAGCATTGGAGGGCTTTGAGCATGTCCACCATAAAGACAATAGTGTTTTTGTGTGTGATGTGTTTTCAAGATACATTTTAGTGCATGACAGCACAGTAACAAAAAAGGTATTTTTTAACCCTTAAATGCATGGATGTTTCACCAATCATTATGACATATTCGGGTCTTTAGCGACCTGGACCTATATTTCCAACACGGATGGATCTCTAACTGCTGCAATGGCATAATTTTTTCCTGATATTTTAGTAACAATTACAAAATAATAAAAAAAAACATATTTGGTTACCTTTCGAAGCTTAGAAGGGTTCAATTTGAGCAGATGATTTTACCATTACTGTCATCATCAGAGCGCACTTCCCCAGTAGGCTACATCTGGCTCATATTCAAGATCTCAACCATATTCCCAAATTATCATTTTCAGGGAATTCAAAATCAATATTTTGATCGCTGGCAGCTTATTCACCACATCCACCATCAAATGACAGTGACATATTTAATTGCGTACAGTAATTGCTCTGCAGTAAAGCCATTCAAGCCAGTTCAGTTTTTGCTGATGATATTCTTTTGTTTTATGCCTGCAGTAATTAGGAGTGAAACATCACCTCATTGTTGTTTATCAAACAGTGCCACCTTGAGGAGTAAAGGTGAATTGCATTTATTGAGTCCTCAGATATTTAATTATTGTTGCGCAGGAAAAATATACTTACACTATTACATACCTTGGGTTGCTAGCGACCCTATACACTTTTTACAAATTCAACAGAAAACAGACATTCTTTTATATTTTATTTTATTTAAAAAAATTGTGTTATATTGTTTATAATGAATAGCTTGAGGAATACTAAGAAAGATGATGTATAACTTTAAAAAATGAAGGCGGGTGAGGGTAGTGAATGATTTCCCGGGTTGCTAAAGACCCGAGGTATGCATTTAAGGGTTAATGTCAATTTCTGGTTAGATATGAACAAGTTTGAGTATATTTGGTCACAGGGGTGTGACAGAATGTTTTTACTGATACCTAGATTAACTGTAAGCCGGACGCGACTTGTATCCAGCTCCAGACGTAGAGTGTCTGCAGAGTCTCGAGAAGTAGTTGCCATGAGAACGCCGTATGCCCGCTGGGATCGGAACCGTAGCGAAACATCTTCAGCCTCTGTATGCATAGCTACAGATAACTGGACCTTCAAGTACTTACTGCCGTCGTAACTGAGGATTGTGGCATCTGTGGATGAGAGGCAAAGATTATACTGTAATGTCATTAATCACGTTTTTTTTTCCCATATAGGCTTTCAGTGAAAAGTAGTTTATCAGTCCACAATGTAAGTGAAAATGGTGCATGATACAACATACTTACAGCCAATATAGAATATTTGAATTTTAATGTACTGATATGAGAAGTGAAACCGAAGCCCAGGGGTCTTCAACCCTGTTCCTGAAGAGCTACATTTAGATTTAGTTCTAGCCCTGCTTCTCCTGTGTGTAATTTTCAAGTAACCCTGAACACCTTGATTAGCTGGTGTGTTTGAATGGGGTTTAAGTTGAAGGACGTTACCTCTCCAGGAACAGGGATAGCTACCCCCACACCTAAAATGACCTGGTGTGCTGTGCATCAGTAGAACAAGACTAGTTTTCAAGACATACACTGATCGGCCACAACATTACAACCACCTGCCTAGACAGTATAGACTTCTGCAAGTTATGAGGTGGGGTCTCCATGTATCGGATCCAACATATCCCATAGATGTTAAATCGGATTGAGATCTGGGGGCCACTTCATGTGCTTTCTTTAATTGGATAGCTATCCATTTGCAAAAAAGACCATATTTAAACGCCTTCTGACATGCATTTGACATGGACTGCAATCCATCCGGCTTCTGATAGCCAGATACCACAACACTACTGCAACACCCATCTCCACAGATAGGTGCTTTCATGGTTAGCAGGGCTCATCATGGGCACTCTGAATGTTCCGTGGCTACGCAGCCCCATATGCAGCAAACTGTGATGCACTGTGTGTTCTGACACCTTTCTATCTTGGCCAGCCAGTTTGCATTAAGCAGTTAGAGCTACAGTAGCTCTTCTGTGTGATCAAAACCAGAAGCCTTCGCTACTCATGTACATCAATGAGCCTTGGGTACCCATGACCCCGTTGCCGGTTCACTTATTGCCATTCATTGCACCACATTTGGTAGGTACTGTACTAACCTCTGCATACCAGGAATACCCCATAAGACTTGATGTTATGGAGTTGCTCTGACTCAGTCGTCTAGCCATCACTATTTGCCAAAGTCAAACTCACTCATACCTTGACTTAACCATTTTTCATCACATGAAATTCAGGAACTGATTGTTCATTTGCTGCCTAAAATATCCCACCCCTTGACAGGTGCCATTGTAACAATATAATCAATGTTATTCACTTCATCTGTAAGTGGTTGAAATGTTTTGGCTGATCAGTGTACAGTATGTCTGTAAAGTATTTGTTATTAAAGACATCTGTAATGTTTACAATCAATTCACAGAAATATAAACTTGACCAGAATGGGTGTGCCTGCCTTTACATAGAATAGAAAGTTTGCCATACAAATGTTGGTACGTTCTCCATATCGTTTTTCTGTAAATTATCAGCATTTTATCTTTTATCAAAAAAGAAAACATTTGTATTCACAAATAAGTTCATGGATAATTGTGTAAACGTGTTAATAATTTTGAGACTAATGTCATCCCATAGGCATGGTGGCTCCAATGACACGAGAGAGATGAAAGTGTACAGCATGGATGTCAGGAATCTGACACCGAAAATCAAAGACTAGACAGAGGAACACACAAATTGTCCTGTCCCAAATAACAGCTGCAACATACCAATAAACCTTAATCTTAATGAAACTGTAATATAATACAACATTTCTGCAATATTTACGAAATAAGAAGCAATAAGCATTTAAAACAAGTGTCAGCCTCACCTTTCTCACAGGAGTTACCAAGATTGCCCGTCCCAGAGCAGTCACACACATAACGGTTCCACCCTTCCCTGCAGATTCCATTGTTTTGGCAGGGGTTACTGAGACACTGCTTGGGAGCTTCTTTGCTGCAGGAGGGCTTTACGCCTGCTGCTTTCTGCACCTCAGCTATGCGGCGGATATCTTTGCTCTGACCACTGATGAATAAGTCACGGATGCAGCCTACGTAACCATAGTTGAGCAGAGCAGTCCACACCTCAGTAGGAAACACCATATCAGCTTTATTTTCTGGCAGTCCTCCTAGATACAGGTTATCATCCAGGTCAAGGATCTCACTGTTTCCTGGGGCTTTGTATGGTGTGCGAATTGTGTTAATATAGGTGGTACCTGCAGTTCAGCAATGCAAAAGAAAATGTGAGACTGTGCAAAGTAAATCCTGATATATAAAGTAGAGAATAATTTAAAGTACAATAAGATACCTGGTAACACGTCCTATGAATACATCTTTATATACTTTTCATAAATGAATGAATTCACAGTTGTAACCATTCACAAGCAAGTTTTCAAATTAGGATTAAATGTATTTAACACCATTGTTGGGTTTTATTTTATTTTTGCATTTATCTAATTTGACGTCATGACATGAACCTGTTCTATGTGTGTCTGTGTGTGTGTTAAATATTGCCCTTTGGATAATTTCACTGTGAATAGATGGGCTGTGTTAAGAAAAGTTTGCTAAATTGGCACTGTATCTTTACTTTCTACATTTAGAAACAAAGATCATCATCGTACTGTCACAACTGCAAAGTGTCCAATGTATAAACAGTATGACAGTTCAATGCAGAAATTGTGCATATTTTTAAACTGATGACAAACAGTCTGGACCACTCAAACACACAATATATATTTTGTTAGCTAGATTTAACAAATACTCCGTAACACCCCAGGAAGCCGAACAGGCCCCTGGTTCCATGGTAACCCTGACACCCGATACATTTACGACCTCCTGGAATTTAGGTGAAGAAAATCCCTTCCTTGCCCATAGGGAAAATCCACAAGGGAAGGACTTTTCTTTGCTAATTAATTAATAGGAAAACCTTTCTTTGAATGAACACACATGATC
>NW_015505815.1:399815-403829 GCF_001515645.1 Sinocyclocheilus grahami
TATGTAGTCTGTTAGACTAGTTTAAGTGTTTGTGTAGTTAATAAAACCTTACTTGTATCACACTTGACGTGGTTCATTGTTTGCTTATAACTGGAGTCACTTAATCATGCAGATTTATGCTACAAGCTTTTGTAGAATTGTACAGTAAGAAAGTTATTTCCCTTAACCAGGAAATTAACGTTCTTAGAATTGACAAGACAGTTGACCCTGAGAGGTCAGCTAAATATCTACAGCGGATCTAAATATTCATAATTAATTATAACTAGTTATGATTAATTATTCATATTTCCTCATGAGCTGATTCGTTACATATTACTATCTGCACCTCAAAGCTATTGGCTGTCATCAGACATTTTTCTTTTGACATTTGATATCAAATCATGGCATGTTGTTTAGTTGTGCAAAAGCTTATTGTATATTTATACTTCAGACACAAAGACCATACATTTCTGTTATATTGTCTGTATAAGGTTCTAGGAGCACAACTGTAAATTAAGTTAAAGGGGTCCTATTATGCTCTTTTACAAAGTCTTGATTTTGTTTTGGGGGTGTACTAGAACAGGCTCTCATACTAGGTTGTTCGAAAAACACATTATTTTTTTAACATATTTTACATTATTACAACACCTCTCTCCCCAGTCTGGCATGAACGGATTGAATAGTTCCTGTATCAAATGAAGGCCCACCTTCTGAAATACGAAATGTGTTGTGATTGGTTAGCTGGGCCAGTGTGTGTTGTGATTGGCACCACTCGATGCCTGGTCGGGAAATGTCATGCCCCTAACCATAGCCGCCTGCGAGTGTAAATACAGTGTAAATATTGCGTCAAATTTAAATCAATTTGAGCGCGATTTAAACCCAGATGATTGTAACCACTCTAAGTTCGTCTGTCTTGGGAAAGCTAGCGTGTCTCCGACATAGTGATAACACCCGTTGCCTTCTCTAGTGCAGCTCAACCAGGTCTTGTCCCATTCGTCCATATTTGTGATATCACAAATCCCGGAACATATGCGTTGTAGTCCAAACGAGTCGTTCGTTGTAGTTTTTGAAAAGTGATTTCTGTTAAATAAAATATCTCCTTTTGAAGTGGACTTTGAGCTTTGCAACTTTGCAGATCTTTTTTATGCTCAAACAGCAACATTACAGACTAACTAAAGCTGAAATAGTGAAAAAGCATAATAGGACCCCTTTAAAAGGTGCACTCAGTAACTGCAGTGGTGGTGGTACTTCAGGACAGGACTGATCTGTATTAGCATTAGCTGATGAAACGCATTACTTCACTGTTCAGCCACAAACATGTATGTCTGTTCTCTTGAGAAAAGAAAGAATATTGTGCAAAATTGACTTGGCACTTCCCTATATGTCCACTGATTTTATGTAAACGAAGTTTTCACAGACTACCCAGCTGCTATTTATACCCATGTGAGGTCACTGCTGCTGTGTCAGTCATCTCTGACTCACAGCGTGAAGCCAAAGTAACAAAACAATTAATGTACAGTAATTATCAGCTCTCAAGACGGAATGTAAAACACAGCTGGAGGCCAAATCTAATTTTCAGTGTAACATTTCAAGGCCTTGGCCATGAGCACATGCTAACAAATAGATGCAAATAAAAAAAATATGCTGTCATCAGCTGTCGTGTAGTGTCTCTGTGTTGCAGGACAGTGAATCAGGAGCAACAAAGGGAGGGGGAGTATTTCCAAAAACTCTGTCTACAGTTAGCGAAAGTATAAAGCAAGCAGTAAACAAATTTACTGTGGCTGGGAATGCTCCAGAGTTTTCTGAAAGTTCTGAGTTGCACTGTGCATTCATACAATAAGGAGAGAACATTTGTTTCTGAACAGTGCTTAATAACAGCTTATTGAAAACATCTTTGCATTTTAAATCCATGTTTACTTTTTGAGCAGTATTTTTTCTTGTGTTTTTTTTTTTTTTTTAATGGAACGTTGGAATTTCCTGTTGGCAAATATTAAGTAAAAATACTACTACTACTCCTTCTGTTTCTTTTTTTAGTGTACATCTCTGTGTATATGTTTCTGCATGTAATTATGGTGGCCCAGAGAGATCAACGCGCTGCAAATTAAAAAAAACACATGCAAATAGAAAAAACACCAGCAAATTAAGAAAACGTCTTCATCAATTTGACAACACACGCGCTGCTAATTCTCAGGTAACACTTTATTTCGATAGTCCACTTTAGACATTCTATTAACAGTAAGTAACTTTGCAACTACATGTCAACTAGCAGTTAGTAGAGTATTAGTAGACTGTCTGCTTAATATCTTCTAACACTTTCTTTGTCAACTTATTCTACTAACCCTAAACCTACCCTAACAGTCTACTCTGAGAGTTAGTATACATGTAGTTGCAAATTAATGAGAATTAGTTGACATGTAGTTACAAAGTTACTTATAGTTAATAGAATGTCTAAAGTGGACTATCGAAATAAAGTGTAACCAATTCTCCTAACACAACCAAATACAGAAACGTGCTGCAAATTCTCACAACACAAACAAAGAAATGCTCTGCAAATACAAAACAAACAAACAAAAACAGAAACGCACTGCAAATATGCACAGACCACATCGGAAATGTTTAAGGGAAGCGTGTTTCTTTGTTTGTGTTGTGAGTATCTGTAGCGCATTTCTGTATTTGGTTCTGTTGTGAGAATTTGCAGCGTGTGTGTTGTCAAATTGATGAAGATGTTTTCTTAATTTGCAGGTGTTTTTTTCTATTTGCATGAGTTTTTTTTTCATTTGCAGTGCGTTGAGCTCTCTCGGCCACCATATGTAATGCATACCAGAGACTAACAACAACAACAAACCATGCTTCTAACCACAGCAACATGAACTATGTTTGTAACAATGAAACACGCAACCATAGTTGGTTAATGAAATACACACCTGTTACTAACTCTACATAAGTCAGCAAAATTGTACCTGATCTTCCATCCCTCTGGAAGTCCACATGATACCACTCTCCGTCATTCACTTTTTTGTTCACCAACAGTGTCTTGATTGTGCCTGATCCCATATCCAGCAGCAGATACAAAAGACCATCCAGCATCTCAATGGCAAAAAAGTCAACCTTAAGTGTGAGAGGGCTCTTGGCCTTTTTTGTCTGTTGCTTAGGTTTCCCATGGCTAAAAAGGAGAAGTCCATTGGGCTCAGTGGTACGGAAGTCAAAGGAAATAGAACCAGTTTTCTTAGTGTTCCATTTAGGAAGTATGATGAACGATTCTGGTGTCTCAAAAGTGATGGGATCTAATGTGGCAACATTCTCACACTTAAAGGCAACAACTCCATGGATCTTCATTTTGGGGTCACCTTCAAAAGCCAGTCTGGACAGCTCCATTCGAACGTCATTGTTTTTATACACAACCTATAAAAATATAACGATGTCAGTTGAACAGAAATACTTTGATAAACTTTTGATCTAAACTGTGTTTGCAGAACCATTACATCAATGAGAGGATAGACTGACAGCATATAGTGTATTTTTCACCAAAATTAAATAAGATATTAAAACAAGTTAATAAATTAACGTCCTATTCAGGTAGGTGGTGTTATTTATGACTTTGGGAGAACTATGGAACAGCCATTAAAAAAATATATAATAATAATAATAATAAATCATTGTTTCAACCACTACTCTAAAAATAATTGCATAGCTTTAATATTTAGCCATAGAAGGGCTTTGTCACTGTTGCTGTTTTGCTTAGTTGTCATGGTTTCTAATTTGATTTCATTATCTCATCTCATAGGTGTTCTTTGCTATCCGGTGTATTTAAGTTCCTCTGTTTGCCTCATTGGTTATCTGGTCTTGTCAGTGTATGGGTGTGTTTAACTTACCTGCCTTGCTTTATATGTACCTGTGGATATTATTAAACTATTTGAACCTTCATCTTTGTCACCGAACCCCAGTGATTTATTATGACATACCTTTTTGCATCGTACATTTAGTGTATTTTTGTGTTATTCTTTTCCATCATCATCATGGTCATTAATGGACTAC
>NW_015505815.1:404849-406076 GCF_001515645.1 Sinocyclocheilus grahami
GGAGCCCACCTGATGACCCAAATGATGTACCTACTCTCCCATATTTGATTACATACCTGTCTCCCATAATTCCATCTTTTAATAATATAAAAGTACATGCAGGTGTCAAGATCAAGAATACTCAATTGGTACGTGTTCGCACATAAAGGATGTTTACATCTCGTCCTGTGTTTAAAAAACATGGATAATCCCGCTGTTCAGTTTCTGTGCCTGGAGCAGGGAGATCGCTCCCTTGAGGACCATTTGAAAGAGTTTTTAGATCTTGCATACTAAACACACTTCCCGGACTACTGCCTTTGTACATTCCTCCACACTGGACTTAAAATCACTACTAAGGCCAAGTTGTCCGGGAAGAGACCTCAAAAGAGCTTCACCGCTTACTTGGAGTGGGTGCTAAGTTCCTGCGGATCAGCGATGACATTCAGCCCAGCAAATGAGGAGGCCAGCCCCACTCCCCATCCAGAGCCCAACCAAAAAACACCCAGCTGCATGGAGCATCTGCCAGAGCCCACCACACACAGAGAGCCCAAGCCCACCACATTGTGTGAGCCAGTGCATGAAGGAGCGACCATCCCGGAGTTTATCACCATCCCGGCGCCCAAGCCTAACAAGTCTGATCAGGTATGTGAGCCGGCAACACCATTCATCATCGTGAGAGTATTGGTGGAATACGAGGGGATGGAAAGGAGCCCCACCCACACTCCCACTGCCGACAATGAGTTTCTGAAAACTTTAATCAATGACTGTTTTGATTTTGGAGATGTTGGTTCCCTGCCCCCTCCACTCTCACCCGAATTAAGACTCTATATATTCTGCATCTCCTGAACTTCCCGAATCCTTGCTAATTCTGCTTAGCTGCTGTTCTCCTGAGTACCCACCCAACCTCCCTCTCCTGCCACTTCTTCTAAAATCTGCCTGTCCATCTACCCAGTCTCCGCTGTCTCATTTGTCTCCTCTCAGTGGTGTGGATCCACCTCGGGCCTTCAGGAGACAGCTCCTCTTGGGCACATGGATCTCCTGGCTCCGCATCTGGCCGCTGATCCCGTCACTCTACCTCGGCCCATCGCCCTGATTCCTCTGCCTTCACTCCTTCCTCCCTCGGGTCCACCAGGGACCATCAATCTTATGACTTTTCACCGGGCTCCTTCAGATCATCGACTCCACCTTCGTGAGACTTTGCCCTTCCTACACCATGGACTTGCAAGCCGTCTGCTACACTCCATCTCT
>NW_015505815.1:407273-407695 GCF_001515645.1 Sinocyclocheilus grahami
TTTAAAACATGACTCAGCAAAGAGTCAATTCCTTACAAAATCTATAATGGTTAATGACAGACTCTTTGAACCTACTTTGTTCTGCGAACACAATTTAGGCTATTTCTCTCTTGAAAATGAATGGATATATTAGCATTAGAGAAACAGAAGCTTTATAGTGCTTTTTAAAGCTCTATAAAGCTTCCTCTGTACAAATATCTTGTAGCAGGTTTTTTACCTCCCTCAGACAACCCATAAAGTTGTTGCTAACAGGTGATCCCGGCAGGTCGGCTGTACTAGGACTTCCTCCAACATAGAAAAAGTCATCAGATCCAAGCATGGTGTAGTCCTCTTGAGTATATCCTGTGGTGGTCAGTATTCCATCCACAGATATTGTTACCTTAAGAACAAACCACAGGAAAAGGATGTACGGATACCAGTTT
>NW_015505815.1:407705-410900 GCF_001515645.1 Sinocyclocheilus grahami
CTGAAGCCATATAGAATCATAGCAATTCATTGGCTGATGGTGCTGAAGTACCACTCATACGGATCTTCATAACAGCACCTTTATAATTTCACAGTCACCTCCTTTATTCAGGTAGGAATAACCCACCTTAAAGTGAGTTATTTCCAATAATTGTCTGGGATGATATGCATGACATGGGTCTCCTGTTCTTGTTCAGGATCTGGATGCCCACACTGCAAGCTTCTATGCAATGTGTCAGGAGAGACATCAAGGAGAGACATCTGACCGAGGGTCACAACGCTTCCTGTCAGTCACCTCTCTGAAGTCTCCCTTCTTCTTCTACGCATCACGCTTCCTCTGTGCTTTACTCCGAGAACGGGGAGGAGCACGAGTGGAAACATACATTTTCTGGTCCTGTCTCCGATCCTCAGATTCTTCCCAGTTTCCACAAGTTCAGCCACAGATGTCTCTCCATGGCCACCATTACTCACACTTCTCATCGTCACCAACCACATCCACATCCTCAGTCTCGTGAGCAGATGACGCCAGCAGGGTGCTATCCGCAGGATCTGAAGACTCAAGAGAAATAGTGTCTGGATCCTACCGATCGTTTGAGCTTGCGGTTGAAGATCTAGAGAGATCCAATCCCTTTTCGAGCCTCTCTGCGAGCTCGACCTGCGAACCCCACAACGCGAGTTTCCATCATGCCTCAGCAGCAGTGGGACCCGAGCCATGAGACGCAGATGCAGATGCCTGCCCCGCATCCTGCGAGAATAGGGACAGGCGAGAGTGGAGCTTCCTCATTGGAAATTTTTCCCTCGTGCACTGAACGTGCGTGTTCCTTGTCGAGACACACAACGCAAAAGTCATGTGTGTCCTCAGGTGTCAAATATCTCTGACACTGAAGCACACATTTCCTAAAACGCTCGCTCGACTTCTTACTCTCTGTAGTGCTTCACACACTCTGAACAAACAGACGGTTCCTGAAGACAAAAAAAGCTGATGACGTGCATTACAGGCGCCCTTTCATACTCTGGGCTCTCCGCTAATGTGGGTATGTGGTCCAATGAGTTTGAATTGTTTTCACACATGCTTCAGACACCGGTCATGCTGATGGCATTCCCCAAAGTGTCCCCTAGGGGACTCAGTGTGGAGTTCCCTAGAAGGGGACCAAACTGGACGCGCTTTCTGCCATTTCTGTCTCTGTGCACTGGAGCATGGCACAAAAATGAATTGAAACTCAGCGAATATAAGCTATATGTCTCACAGATATGAAAAATATATCTATAGCAAGTTCGAAATGTCTACTCTAAAATTAAACAATTTGATTCGAAAAAGGTGCATTTCTCTCTGAAGGCTCATCACTGTACTGAGGAGATGGCGAGTCAGAATCGTCAGCTTCATGTCTGCAGCCGACACCGACTCGGAAAACACTAGTTTATTAATACATATTAAAAAAATATCTCCTTGCTATTTTTCCCGACATATTCATAGCCATTATTACTTTTGCCGTGCTTTGCAGCAAGATATATGACTGCGCTTGTGCGCGAATAGACAAGCTAAATTAAAAGGATCATTATGGCTTACTATATATTTAATTCAATTAATATAAACGTGCGTTCAGTCGAATAACGGCTTAAATTAATGACTAGAAAAATCTTTAGTGGGGGGCCAGCCCTAGTTTTAATCCAGTCCTCCTTTCTTCTATAACTCTTCCAGCTGCTGCTGATGGTGGGTACACTAAACACCGTGCGAGCCAGTCTTTACAGTATCAGTAGCCTGATCTTGTGTTGTTTCCATCAGAGCATCTTTTCCATTACCTAAATTGATAAATGTCTGAAATATAAAAAGGAGAAGCCTAAACAGGCCCAATACCCGGCCCGTGTGTGAGCTATGATGTGAAAATTGGCCCAAATCCCGACCCTAGGGGCGTGAATAAGTCGGGCCCCATCAGGCTGAAATGCAGGACTCTACTGCATAGGTGTGTGCATCTTGCAGAAAATCTGAGTTGGTGTGATTCTATAGGGCTTCAGACCTTGTGTCAACTGACATGTTCCCTATTTTCATTACACAGTGACTTATTTCCCACTTTGGGAACCAGGGTTACATTAAGTAAAACAGACATTTTTCATTTATTTCCTTTAAATTAAAACCCATTTTTATGTCTTTTTTTCTTTGATATTTTGCATGGCTGTGAAGGAATAGGTTTGAAGACTTCATTTACTTAAATGTAATTAAGTGTTAATGTATTAAACCGAAAACAATGTTAGTAATGCCCCATAGCAACTTAAAATTAATTGACAGACACAAAAATGGTGTTGGTAACTAGGAAAGTATTTTTAGTATGTTTGCTTGTAAGTACATTAAAAGAAAACCATGCAAATGGGTTTAAATTGAAATCTGTTTGAAGCAGTGCCACAGTTTGGCGAAGAAATAAAAATATCATGACACTTACTTTTTTGTGCATTCACATAAAAAGTCAAGTCGGATTTTATGTGAATTTTATGTGTATATAGAGCGGTGTCATATTAAAATACTTAACAATTTCAAAAAGTGGCACATGGAGGGACTAGTCAAAGACAAACACAGATTACGGATGAATTTGATCAGCACAGCATTTTGCAGGCCATGCAGAATGGGAGGGAATAGAACTGACTGTGGTAGCTAGAACATGTTTCAACTCAGGATGATGCATTTAAAGGTGGTTCATAGTGAACTGGACAAAAAAATGGGGGAAAAGGCTGTTGGAAAACCAAATTAAAAAACTGTCAAAAAATGTATGCCAAACACCAGGTGTGACCAACCAGTTCTGAATTTGTTTTTTTTATATCTACAAATAAAGGAAAGATAAAAATATAAAAAAATAATAATAATAATAAAAAAATACGGCAAACCCAATATAAGAATCAATTAGAATAATATCTGCCGAACAATGTAGTTTGTTTACCATAGCATGTCCAATGCCTGAGTGCTTTGTGGAAAAGGAGAAAGGAAATTAAAAAGTGTGAATAGAATAACGTCTGTTACTCAAACAAAATAAAGATATGATGATTACCAAGGTTAGTACATAGTTTGTTAAACATTAAAGAAACAGTTGGTTAGTAGCATGACACATTCCATGAGCAATGTTAGTTTTACAAAGCATATTAGTAACTGCATAAAAACCAACAAAATAATTGATATGCTTATACTGTATGTGATGCATTAATGCTAGTA
>NW_015505815.1:411358-469428 GCF_001515645.1 Sinocyclocheilus grahami
GTTTACTGCCTGTTCTGTGGATTACTCTTTTGGATTACCTTGGATATATTGTTTGCCCCTGCCTGTCCGACCACGCTTTTAATAAAGCCTTGCAGATGGATCCTCAACTCTGTTGTCACGCCTCCGATGTTACAGAAGCAGACTCTGGAAGATCAGCTGAGACGTGATGAGACTCTGGAATGGCGGCCATTTTGTAGACAGGTTCTGGATTGGTAGCCATTTTATGATAAGTCCTTGTGTTGGCAGCCATTTTATGACAAGTCTCTGGAACGATGCCACGTTCCTCCTCAACAGCCCCGACAGTGAAAGACGAACCACTCATTTGCAGTGCAATGTCAATGTAATGTTCCAAAGTCCAGTTAGTTTCATGAAGTGGCATGAGGGAGCGGAGCGGTTCAGAAAGATATCATTCAACATAAAATGTCCATTGAAATCATGTTTGCCAATTCAATGAAGTCAGTAACATAGTCCTCAATTGACCGATCACTTTGACGAAAGGCGCATGATCTCCACTGCTGCTGATTCCATGTTGGTTGGACTGTAAACACCCAATAAAGCCGCTGGATCCGGGTATGGCTGATTATTCTGTAATGTCGGAGGCGTAACAACAGAGTTGAGGATCCAAGGCTTTATTAAAAGCGTGATCGGACAGGCAGGGTCAAAACACCTGCAAAACAATACATCCAAGGTAATCCAAAAGAGTAATCCACAGAACAGGCAGTAAACGATCACAAACCAGGTAAACAGTAGTGATGTTCGGTTCTTGAACGAATCATTCTTTTGAGCCGGTTCTCACAAATCGAACTGAATCAAACTTTAGAAGATTCTGATGAGTGAGTTGACGATACTCTGCAAGTCTGAGGAGCGTACTGGAAATATGCTTATTATGACTGTTATTAATTTACATTTTATTAAAACCTGCAAAAACCTTTCTGTCGAGTGATGTAAATAAATTTTACAATAGTTTATTGTGCATGCATTTTTTATTTAAAGTTGCTTAAGCGAAATCAAGGAGTTTATAAGACTGGTTTATTCATTCTTTATAGTGTAGACATGTAGAACATATCCGCGTTTGTGCATCAATGTCTGTAATGTGTGCTGTAGGTGTGAAACTTTTAGGAAACTTATCTAAGTTGTAGGCTAGTCAATATTGGTCAGTCAGTCGTATCTGACATAAAGGATCCGCGAATGAAACTGTGACCACAAACACCATTAACTTAAGTGAATTATTTGGCACTAATCATCAATTTGCTTTCACACAAATAACTTTATTATTTCAATATGTGTTGACACAAATTACTTATTTGAATTTTTCATTGAGTTGCGTAGAGAAATGCTTAGAGACGTTATTGCTTGATGACATCAGGAACCGTTGAATCTGATTTTTGAACTGGTTCAATGAGCCGATCTGTCCGAAAAGAACCGGTTTGCGGAAATGAATCGGACTTTGCAACACCAGTAAACAGTCCAAGAACAAAGCACGAAGTCAAGGCAGAAACTAGACAAGATATCAGGCTAACAATAATCAGCAATGTGTGTGTGTGGATGAGTGCAACCTTTACAGTGTCACAGATGGGAAACAGGTGTGGTGTGATAATGAGTTCCTAGGCAGGGGTTATGGGATATGGAGTCCGGAGAAAACAAAGATGAGACCTACTATCGTGACAATTGCATATGCATTCGTAGGAGATTCCCTTTCAGGCACAAAATTTTATGGGAGGAGAGTGTTTAAAAGAATAATGCAAGGTGATTTACTAAGGTTTGCAGTAGTCAATTTACTGGCATTTGCACCATTATGTAACACCCTGACAAAAAACATGTCACCTCATTTTGTGGTTGACATGCCTGCAAATAGTTGTTGTATTGCTCTTGGTAGATTGTGTTGGTCATTATGGATATGAGCTTACTGTGTCTGTGTTCTTTAATTTGCTTATTAATTCACCCGCAGAACTTTCCACTCCCATCAACGCTTTTATGGGATTTCAGTCTTGTGCTAATTTTGCCCTGTTTAGTAAATCTGGCTTTATCTTTGCTATTTAGTTGATACTCATTTTACAATAAAAAAATGGACATCATGGTCCTGTTCCAAAACCTTGTGCTCTGTCTGTACTATCTGAATAGCCAGGTAATTTAAACCCAATTGGACCTCACAAATGATTGATTTGGAATGCATTACATGCAATGGGTATAAAAAGTCTACACCACTTATAAAATGTAAACTTTTAAGTGAACCCAAGTAAAATCATGTCAGATCTTTTTCCACATTTAATGTAATACTGAAATCAACAAAATTCATGAATAAAAGGAAAATGCATTAATTTCAACGAATACTGTATTGAAACACTTTTTGATTTTAACAACAGCAGCCAGTCTTTTTAAATAAGACTATATCATCTTCTTGATTTTTTTTTTTACAATCTGAATAATAGTAGTAGTATTTAAGTACTTCTAGCATGCATAATAATAATAATAATAATACTAAAGATGGTGATGATAACAATAATACCTTGTGATGACGGCAACAGTAATATCAATAATAATAAAATTAATAATAATAATGAAATTTCCCATTGACTTGCTCCACCAGAGCTTCAAACGCCCCAGAACCCAAATTTATGACGAGAGACACAGCTCCGTTTTTCAGTGCCAGGTTGACATAGTCAGCAGATTTTCCAGTGTGCAGCATCAGTCCATTTCTCTGCAGTGTTTTGAATGACAGCGTGATTTCATCGCTGCTGCTTTGGATCGGGCTCAGAGAAAGGTCATAGCAGAAGTATTCTAAACCTTTAAATGTTGCCACATATTCTTCCATTTCTGAAAAAAAAGAAGAAAAAGACAAGTTAAAAACCTGACAACACTGTATGTGGAAGCATATAGGTAGCAAAATTCAATTTAAAATGCAATATGCAAAATGGCAATGCAATATTCAAAATGGCATTGTTTTTCTGTATTTAAATGTATATTTGGTTACACTTTACTTGAAGGGGTGTGCATAAGACTGACATGACACCTTCATAATCATGACATGACATGTCATGAATATGAAGGTTTTTTATGCATGTTTATGACAACTGTCATTAAGTGTCATTCGCTCAGTTATGTCATTTTTAATGCAAATATGACATTATTTGACCTAACCCTAACCTAACCCTACCCCTACCCTTACCCCTAACCATAGCCCATAACAAATACATCTCAAACGATGTCATCTTTGCATAAAAAATTACATAACTGAGCGAATGACACTTAATGACAGTTGTCATAAACATGCATACAACCGCCTTCATATTCATGACATGTGTCATGTCATGATTATGAAGGTGTCATGTCAGTCTTATGCACACCCCTTCAAGTAAAGTGTTACCGTATATTTTCCATTACCCATATGTGCAAAGTTTGTTGCAAAAGGAAAATTTAAATGTAATTATATGATTTACAAACCCGATTCCAAAAACGTTGGGACACTGTACAAATTGTGAATAAAAACAGAATGCAATGATGTGGAAGTTTCAAATTTCAATATTTTATTCAGAATACAACATAGATGACATGTCAAATGTTTAAATTGAGAAAATTTATAATTTTAAGGGAAAAATAAGTTGATTTTAAATTTCATGGCATCAACACATCTCAAAAAAGTTGGGACAAGGCCATGTTTAGCACTGTGTGGCATCCCCTCTTCTTTTTATAACAGTCTGCAAACGTCTGGGGACTGAGGAGACAAGTTGCTCAAGTTTAGGAATAGGAATGTTGTCCCATTCTTGTCTAATACAGGCTTCTAGTTGCTCAACTGTCTTAGGTCTTCTTTGTCGCATCTTCCTCTTTATGATGCACCAAATGTTTTCTATGGGTGAAAGATCCGGACTGCAGGCTGGCCATTTCAGTACCCGGATCCTTCTACGCAGCCATGATGTTGTAACTGATGCAGTATGTGGTCTGGCATTGTCATGTTGGAAAATGCAAGGTCTTCCCTGAAAGAGACGACGTCTGGATGGGAGCATATGTTGTTCTAGAACTTGGATATACCTTTCAGCATTGATGGTGCCTTACCAGATGTGTAAGCTGCCCATGCCACACGCACTCATGCAACCCCATACCATCAGAGATGCAGGCTTCTGAACCGAGCACTGATAACTCCCTTAAAATTATACATTTTCTCAGTTTAAACATTTGATATATCATCTATGTTGTATTCTGAATAAAATATTTAAATTTTTATGCACTGTAGATGATGATAACTTCAAACTCTCTGCAATTTTTCTTTGAGAAACTCCTTTCTGATATTGCTCCACTATTTTTTGCTGCAGCATTGGGGGAATTGGTGATCCTCTGCCCATCTTGACTTCTGAGAGACACTGCTACTCTGAGAGGCTCTTTTTATACCCAATCATGTTGCCAGTTGACCTAATAAGTTGCAAATTGGTCTTCCAGCTGTTCCTTATATGTACATTTAACTTTTCTGGCCTCTTATTGCTACCTGTCCCAACTTTTTTGGAATGTGTAGCTCTCATGAAATCCAAAATGAGCCAATATTTGGCATGACATTTCAAAATGTCTCACTTTCAACATTTGATATGTTATCTATATTCTATTGTGAATAAAATATAAGTTTATGAGATTTGTAAATTATTCCATTCCTTTTTTACTCACATTTTTTACTGTACATTTGCCATTTCCAACAGTAGTCTTAATATGTAAATTGCATGCAAATTTAAACGCTTTATAAGTTGCAAAATGAAAATGTATAACACAAATTCATATGTGTAACATGTTCAAGCAGAAATGGTAGCATAATGATCATTTAAATGCTATTTGTCCTAAATGCATTTAGACTAACAGTTAGAACACTTAGGATTGCATTTTCATCATGACGCGTGAGATATTTGTAGCAAAATTCAATTTGAAAATGCATTCCGAGCTGACCACGCCCACCCTCGTCAATCATTGCTTCAAGGCAGGGATTGGTGGAAGCGTGTTACGTTAGGATCGTTTGAAACATGGCGGCTGGAGATCTGATAAGATCATTGAATTCACTGGCAGATGAAGTGGAAGTAATGTAATGTCTATTTATAGTCTTTACACAGAAGCTTGGCTCCTTAAATGTTTAAACACCAGCTAATTTCAAGACGCTGACGTCACGTGGGTCACCCGCAGTGTAAGACGCTCAAAGCTCAAGACGTTCGGTTACGTTCGATCGGTCGTTTGAACGTTTGATTTTAGCATGGAATACGCTTCATATTACTTACTGATGCAGTAGCCTATTTAATGTGGGTGCGGTTCAGGTTGCGGTCTTTATGTCAAACGGTTCGGGTACAGAATTAAATTGGTGCTGGCTGCTGTCGGATAACGGGTTGGGTGTTCTGTTGTGTACTGTGGATGCAGGTTTACCTAACAGGACCCGTGCAGGACTTTAAACTGCTTTACATCTCTCCGTCAGATAACCTCACGTGCATGATGTGCCATTTACGGGTATTTCCCGATATTTCCCTAAACCGACACACAGCTCATATATTTTTGCGCCACGGGGTGAGAACGTAATGATTACGAAAACTATTATTTATTTTTGATAATTAATATTTTATTTCAGTTAGTTTTGCAATAACTGTTGTTAGTTTCGTTCCGTTTTAGTTTTTCATTTATTTAGATTTTTTTATTTTATTTCAGTTTATGAAAATGTTTTTTGAACAATCGTTTTCATCTTAGTTTTAGTTTACGAAAATAACCTTGATTCTCAGTGAGTGTTCCGGCGAGAGCCAAGCCCACAACTGGGCCAAGTCGATAACTGTCCCCAGAACAGCGACTCGCCTGCTGGGAGACAAACAACTCTTGGCTGAGTTGATTCTGAGCTCAAGAAGCTAAGGTGGCTGAGGAGCAGCGACCTGTGGGCACAGAGCTCGTGTTCTGTTCAGGCTAAAACTAGCCGGTCATCAAGGTAATTTATGATGCAGATTCCCGTTTGCTTCAGAGGGAAGAGAGGAGCCAGGGACAGTCCAATTGGAAGGACAGCAGGCTGGTAAGTCACCCCCTCCAACGCGAATCTCAAGAATGGTCTGTGATGGAGGGCTATTTGGATATGAAAGTAAGCATCTTTCAGATCCATTGATAAAAACCAGTCCCCTGGGCAAACCTGCACAAGCATCTTAAAGTCAACATCCTGAATGGCCACCTCATTAAGGCACGATTCAGGAGCCTGGGATCTTCCTGGGATGGCTTCCCAAGCCTGAAGCCAGGCGGCAAGGGGTCTGAAGTTGTTCAGGCATCAGGTTGCTGCACGGAGGCAGGGAAATGACCACTGAGATTTTGTGAAGAGGAGATGTGCTCTTTATAGCCAGTGGGTCCGCTATTGCAGCACTAGTCATTTTTAACTGGAAAAATTACTCTATTTTTGTGTTCTTGCATTATTGACAATCTATTTTCCTGTTTAACACTGTAAAGCTGCTTTGACACAACCAGTATTGTATACAGCGCTATACAAATAAAGGTGACTTGACTTGACTTGACTAGTTTGCTTGGGCATGAACAAAGTGAGAGGGAGGATCCCAGCGTTGACAGTGTGACCAAGCCTCCAACACCCAGAGCTGAATGGATCGGAAGGCAAACGCAAGACTTCTTTGATGAAAGTCCAGCCTCAGCGGGACATAACCCTCTCCTCTTCTGTCCTGACAGATCAGGACGGTGTCTGCAGCTCAGGCTCCAATGTCACTTTGGGGAGGGGGCCCTGGCGCTTAAGAAAGGGGTAGCACTTGGTAGGCTGAGGGCACTGTCAGAGCACAGGCTTTGGCTTGGACTAAGGCTGAGCGGGCAATAGGGCAGGCTTTTCCAGGCTGTTTAGTCGGTGGAGCCTTCTGGCGACTTGAAACAGCTGCTGAGCTGGAGCGCTCAGACAGGAAGTGGCACGTGCTCTGCGATGACTTCTGAGCTGCAGTAAAATGTTCTACGAAACCATCAACAGCAGGTCTGAACAGTCCAGAGTGGTAGACTGGTGAGTTGAGGAAGGCAGTCCTGTCTGCGCTGATGATCTCCGTCAGTGCTCAAGCACCACCAGACTGGCCACTGTCCTACCATTTGCCTGAACTGTGGCCTTTGTGGCACGCAGGAACTAAACAGGAACTGAACACAATGAAAATGAAACAAAAACAGAACATAATAGTAACACTAACATTATGAACACTATAAACATATAGCCTAGGCTATATGTTTATACAGAACGTGGATTTATTTCCAATCTTGAAAACAGAACAAGAATGAAAAACAAAGTTATAAAATATAATTTTAGCTGTAAAATTAGGCAATGTAACTTCTGTGTTTGGCTGACTGCATTTTAGTTTGATGATGAACAGGCTGCGATGTCAAGTTAGAAATGCTTGAACTGATATGTTGTGTATGATGCACCGGTGCAATCACTTGTCCTTATAAGCTAACATTGGAAACAAAATACTCCTGCATGTTTGGTTGTACAGGTAAGAGTAAGACATCATGTTCTGTTGTTTATGCTGCTATTTGCACATGTAAAACAAAACACTAATGTGGTGTGATAGATAGTGCTGCAGGACTTTTGATCTCCCCGCTTCCTGACATTGGACCAGGAAAACTAAATCTGCTATGTCAAGTTAGGGCATTGGATGCTTATGTCCATAGAGCTGCTCTATGGTGTATAACTGATCAATTGATTTTGTGCTTTGGGTCCCCTAGACGAGGGGCCCCAGCATCCAAGCAGAGAATGAGTAAGATTACCATTGGTCAAAGCCTCAGGATTCCCTGTTCACTTCCAGGTCGAGAACACTGTGTGCATCTGGCTGCCACTTCGTACCTGGATTGTTTGTTTGATTGTACATGTTTTGTGTGTTTCTCGTCGGTCTGTCTGGAATAATTTGGAATATTTTTTCGAATTTCTAACTGGATTACTCTATTTCTCATTGTTCGATTCTCTGGACTTGACTGCTTACACTAGCAAACTTCGCTACCTGTAAGTTCTGCCATTGGGCTGCTGCAAGCTCTCTGTCCCGTTACATCTTCCACCATATTCGGTTCATCAGATGGGCGAGTTACCGCTCCCTCTACCAGTTGCGCTGTTTGTCTACTGCTTGCTATCTGGTTGTGTTGTCTCCCATTTAGTTAGCTGTTTTGGTGATGTGACATGCGATTTTTGCTATTGATTGGCATTACTTGCTCAGTCCAAATATGCTGCGGGTGACAGTTTTTCTCCTTTTTTCTTTTCTTTTTACTTGTCTCACGTCTGTAATGCTATAGTCAATATCTACCATCTCAACAAAGAACCTTGAACTGCCATCAGCGTCTTGATACTGTGACATATGAATACTGTTGGAGGCTTGGAATTATCCATTGTCCATGTTATATACACATCACTGACCACAGGTTTTTATGAGTTTTTTATGCTCTTCCATGCATCTGGTTTAATTATAGGAAGTCATTCAAGTCCATCTCATCGCCTGCCAGCAACACTAGATTCTCTGGACTTGACTGCTTACACTAGCAAACTTCGCTACCTGTAAGTTCTGCCATTGGCCTGCTGCAAGCTCTCTGTCCCGTTACATCTTCCACCATATTCGGTTCATCAGATGGGCGAGTTACCGCTCCCTCTACCAGTTGCGCTGTTTGTCTACTGCTTGCTATCTGGTTGTGTTGTCTCCCATTTAGTTAGCTGTTTTGGTGATGTGACATGCGATTTTTGCTATTGATTGGCATTACTTGCTCAGTCCAAATATGCTGCGGGTGACAGTTTTTCTCCTTTTTTCTTTTCTTTTTACTTGTCTCACGTCTGTAATGCTATAGTCAATATCTACCATCTCAACAAAGAACCTTGAACTGCCATCAGCGTCTTGATACTGTGACATATGAATACTGTTGGAGGCTTGGAATTATCCATTGTCCATGTTATATACACATCACTGACCACAGGTTTTTATGAGTTTTTTATGCTCTTCCATGCATCTGGTTTAATTATAGGAAGTCATTCAAGTCCATCTCATCGCCTGCCAGCAACACTATGCAGTACTCTCTGATCTTTCTCACTGGAAGTGATCAGCAACTTACCTCATTGTCTCATTTGAATGCCTCACATTGTCGTTTTGCACTTTTAAACTGTCGATCTATCTTGAACAAACCTCTTTACCTCAATGAAATTATTATTGACAACAAACTTGATATCTTTCTCCTCACTTATACTTGGCAAGCTCCTGATGACTTTCTGCAGTTAAACTTACTCACACCGAATGGATATAAATACCTGTCCAGACCATGACTGCACGGTAAAGGGGGTGGTCTCTCCGTCTTGGAAACAACCTCCAACTCACACAACTTGATTTTCATGACACCAGTACATTTGAATATATAGTTCTGAAGGCTGACTCTCTCATAATTATTCTACTCTACCATCCTCCTAAGGCTTTGTCATCTTCTGTTCTCCTGCTTGGTGACTTTAATATTCATGTTCATGCTGTTTGCTCCAACTCTAATCAAGATTCAATTTGACTCAACATGTAAATTTTTCTACTCATAAGCATAGCTATATCCTTGATCTGATTTGTACATCAGGGGCTGATATCTCTTACATTTCTTCTTCTGACACTGGTATTTCTGATCATACATTTATTGACTTTAGCTTAAGCTTGCCTGTGCATACGAAATGTCCTAAGACTATCATATTCTATCACAATCTTAAAACTGATATTATATCACTTTTTACTTCCATTGTTTCCTCTGATCTTTCTGAGGTTTCTGGTATCTGTTCTCCCTCCCTGATATTATCTAAATATCATTCTACCCTTTCTGAGATCTTGCAGGAGCATGCTCCTATTAAGACCAGAAGTTTCCATTCCACCCACACTTCTCCCTGGTACACTCTTGAGCTTCGAATCCTAAAGGCTACAGGTAGATGGTTCGAGCATCTTTACAGGAAAACCGGCCTTACTATTCATTATTTAGCTTTCCTTGAACAACTTAATACATATAAATCTGCTCTGAACTTGGCTTGATCTAGTTTTGTCTCAGCTACAATCAGCAAATCATTTAATAGGCCCAAAAGCATTATTTAACACAGTAAATAAGCTCACTATCCTCAATCTCATGATGCTTTAGCTTTGGATAATGGATAGATTTTTTTCATATGGCACCACAAAGAAACAACATCAGGGCTCCACCCTGGCTTCTCCCTCCATCAGTCTGCTCCAGACAGATCAGCCACAACTGTTGTCAATCAGCATCTCATCAAGCACTCCATTTAAACCTTGCCATCGTCACAGGTGTTTGTGTGGTCTTGTCAGTGTTCACATAAAGAGTGTACAGACTCTCCCACGTTAGGCTGGCCGCCCATTAGCCGATTTTAAGGGGGTGTGGCCCGATTCGCGGCTTGTCACAAAAAAAAAAAAAATCCTCTATTGTTTGGTGTCATTACGATTATTTATCTGCTCCCGATCGAGATGGAGCATCCCCGAACTCAAATCATAAATATCAAACATGTTTGATATTTACAACTCTTGATCAGGCTGCCTCTGACGTGATACCCGCGATAGCCAATGAGAGCGAGCAAGCGTCACCTACCAGATGTTGCGTGCTTCTATATCGGAAACTTGGCAGCCACAAACATGGCATGTAACAGAGAACATCACCCATATTCTTTTTTATACTTTGTTTTTCACTGTGAAACAGAACGCGCACCAGGAGAGCCAGCTGACAACGTTGATTGTCCTCTATTTGCTTTTCTTCTCTAGTCACGTTTGGTCTCGCGAGTGTCTGTGAGAGCACGTGTCACTGTGAAATCGTTCCTACAATCAACAAGTGCGTGGTCCCGTGGTCTGGTCGAATCATCTAGTGTGTGCTTTCAGAGGATTATAAGGCTAAAAATTGTTGATTGTCCTCTATTTGTTCAACAAGTGTGTGGTCTCGTGGTCTGGTCGAATCATCTAGTGTGTGCTTTCAGAGGATTATAAGGCTAAAAATCGGTTGAACTGTCTTCATGTCTGTGGTCTCCCATGGTTTTAAAATTGTTTAAGATTTGAAAATCGTCTAGTGTGTGGTCAGCCTTAACTGTGTACTTACTTCCCTGTGATTATCTGTATCATTGTTTCTCAAAGACTGTTACCTTTAGTTGCATTCTGTGCATTCTGGGTTTCATTGTGCTTACCTGTTCACTCATCTGCATTCCTGTCCTTACCATTATCTTTCAATAATCCCCATCTTCTGTTTCTGCCTCTGAGTTACCATGACATAGCTCAGGAGGGCAGCATATCCTCCTGAGAATTTTAGTAATAATATTCCATATCCTACCTGCCTGCCAAAGGCATATGCCAAATTAAAATATTTGAATAGTTTTAATAGTTTTTCATTTATTTTCGATAAAGGTTTACAACAGCAATCAAATCATTTTATCTAATCTAATAACAGCTGACAATGTTGATTGTCCTCTATTTGTTCAACAAGTGTGTGGTCTCGTGGTCTGGTCGAATCATCTAGTGTGTGCTTTCAGAGGATTATAAGGCTAAAAATCGGTTGAACTGTCTTCATGTCTGTGGTCTCCCATGGTTTTAAAATTGTTTAAGATTTGAAAATCGTCTAGTGTGTGGTCAGCCTTAACTGTGTACTTACTTCCCTGTGATTATCTGTATCATTGTTTCTCCATCTGAAAGTAAAAGACTGTTACCTTTAGTTGCATTCTGTGCATTCTGGGTTTCATTGTGCTTACCTGTTCACTCATCTGCATTCCTGTCCTTACCATTATCTTTCAATAATCCCCATCTTCTGTTTCTGCCTCTGAGTTACCATGACATAGCTCAGGAGGGCAGCATATCCTCCTGAGAATTTTAGTAATAATATTCCATATCCTACCTGCCTGCCAAAGGCATATGCCAAATTAAAATATTTGAATAGTTTTAATAGTTTTTCATTTATTTTCGATAAAGGTTTACAACAGCAATCAAATCATTTTATCTAATCTAATAACTATGTCACATTAGGACACAAATCAAAGGCAAAACTTCCACTCTCAATTCTTACTCCTCATATGACTCAAACTGAAAGACAAATGTGCCACCTTTGAAACAAATGTTTGCTTGAGAAGCTCTATTTGTAACTTATAATCCATTGTAGTACATGAAAATATTGCAACAATTATTTGTCATTAATATGTTTACACTAACTCTATCTCACCTGATGTGTTCACAGACATGATACACACACAAATACTGACATGCAAGAATATAAAAACAGGTCTTTTCCAGTGTCAATGTAATTGTGTACAGCTATTTCTGATATATTTTCCAACCTTAAAAGCTATTTTGAGGGAGAGGACAAGCCAGCTATTTGTATGTGAATTTGTGTATTTGCAGTGTATGTTATGTAAGGTTATTTTGTACGGAAGTTCTAAGCGGCCATGCATTATTATTTTTTTCCTTCTTGTTTTCTCGTTATAACGACTTATTTTCTCGTTATCTCGACAAAGTTTTTTTTTTACAATGATTGTTTGGTCTACTGTTGTTATAGTAACGAACTCAACTTTGACACGCATCTGATGGACAGATAAACCATGTGCTCTTACTGTAGCCTATGTCGTGGCTATTTCAGCAAATTTTGCTTCGCCTAGTAATAACGTCTACAAAAATAAAGGCTGATCAATCACGGTTGATATTTCCAGAGACAGTACGCTAAACATTTTGTTTGTGTAATAAGCATGTTTAAATGGTCAAAGCAACACCGCAAACACAGGCGGAGCACCTTCAGGATGCATAACTATTCTCAAATCTTTTAGAGCTGCTTGGATTCAACTCACTTTCAATTTTCCTTTTATTTGAAAGAAAATTATATATAATTTGTCAGTTTTAGTAGTCATTATATGCTGTGACTGATATCATGTGCGTTACAACATATTGATTCAAGCATTTAACATTTATGAATGAATTAAATGTCAGTAATGAACAATACTGCACAAATTATAGCGATCACGAGGAAGGTCCTATTCTATCCCAGACACGTACAGTAAAGTGGACATACAGCATAGCCTACAACACCCCATCAGTTATATTCAGGTCAATAGTCCCACCTGTTGGCGCAGTTTTGTAACTTAGAGAACAACTTTTTTTATGTCGAGATCACGAGAAAATTAAGTCGTTATAACGAGAAAACAACTCTCGTTATGTCGATATAACGAGAAAATAAGTCGTTATAACGAGAAAACAAGAAGCGAAAAAAATGATAATGCATGGCCGCTTAGAACTTCCATAATTTTGTGTGTATGGTTACATAATTATATAATACATAAAATGTTTCTAGGACTCCCTCAAAACTGAGATGCTACATCTTACCCATTTCAATAAATAAATAAAAATATTTACCCATTATGGAAAATAAACATGCCCATTCAGATGAGAAATTTGCATCAAAAGTTGTAATGTGTGATTTGTAATATGAATTACAAGGTTTTTTTCTTCTTCAGCAAATAATTGTTTGTGTGTTTTTGTCCATCTAAAATGAATCCCATGTATGAGTACCTATGTTTCCATCCACCTAATTGTATGCTGATTTTGGGATATCGCATTAAAAAAAAAAAAAGATGCGCATAAATTCTAAAAATGTGCATAAAAAAATTATGCGCTCATCTAAGATACATTTTTCATCTGATAAGAAAACATTCTGAAATGCCTGAGCTAAAGTCTGTTGTCAAAGAGGTGCAGTATAATAATCTCTCAGAACTGTCTCACACGACTGTGCTCCCAAACAACAGGCATCTGCCTCTGAAAGCAAGATAAAACATGACTGCGTTTATTGCGTTTCATCTGCGCACTCTGAGGCGCAAGTAAGTATTTATTAAATACAAAAACAAGACCCAAAATGGTTTCTCCTACTGCAGCAAATTACTTTTTCTTAGTGATATTTGGTGCCAGTTCAGGAAGTGATGATTTTGTTCTCTTAGTTTCGCTGGATGTAAATGTTTTATGCGATATTCCAATTTTGCACTTAAGTTACATTCACAACTTTGGATGGAAACATAGATAGTGATAGATGTGGTGGGATGGGTCTGGATGGGGCACCATTGTACAGATCCTGGAACTTCTGCTGGAGTAGAATATCATCTTATAATAGCACATTCAGAGGATCTGTAACTCTAGATCAAAAGAGGACATGCTCTGCTACTGGTGAATAAATACAGTCTGTCCGAATCTTAATGTCCAAATCATGAATAACCCCAGTGACCAGAAACAGCCCAACAATTAATTCATTAAGTAGGTCTTGAGAGGACAAGAAAGGAAAGGAGTGTAAAAGAAATAGGGGCCATACCTTGGTCGCCCATCATCAGGTGTGCCAGACCTTAAAGGAAAATAAGAGCACAGTCAGCAAAGAATACGGGCCTGAATAAACTGGGACCATGTAATCAACAATGCTTGAGGGTGTGATTAAAAAAAGAAACGCATTCATTTTCTTTTGTCTTAAATATATGTAGTCACAATTTTACAGAGATACACAAATAGAATTTTATAAAAAGCCACTCGAGATTGAGCGTTATAGTGTTTTACTCCAAGTAACCGGGTGTTCTTATGAAGGCTGTGATGCAGGACTCCCTTATCCATGGTATGACCTTGAGTGGCTGAATGCTTTTCAAAAATGTGGTTGCAAAAATATGCGAAAACCAATTGTAACAAAGTTTGTAGGTCGGGAAGAAGGAGGCGGGAACCGGCGAACATTTCAACAAACTTTAATAATAAAATAAACACAAAATAGCGCGACAGCCCCTCGCGGCTGACTGCCGCGCACAAACGAAACCAAAACACAAAATAAACTCCAGGCCTGGTCCTCTCTCGTCTTTCCCTGTCATCACTCCTCCTTTGTATCCTTCCGGAGCTCCTCCGTGAGACTCGAGACCGGTGAGTGGCGCAGGTGTCGCGCATTCGCAATTACTCCACCGGCCTCGCTCCGTTCCCACGGCTCTCGGCCCCGCCCCTCTCATCACACCAATGCTATTTTTTTGTTGTTGTAATAATCAGAATAATCACATCTAACTATGAACTGTTTATAGTTGCCAAGCAGTGTTTACCAGAAGCGACCCTGAACTTTTATATTATCCAGAGAGAACCAATTCTGGATGAACACTCATAATTCTTTTAATTCTCATAATGTCCTGTTCTCAATTTCACTTTTTGCTAAGTCTTGTATGTGTCATTACTGCAATTCTGAGCCTTGTATCATGGTTCCCCTGTGTCTTGGTTTTCTGGATTACTCTTGTTTGCCTCAGACCCTTACTCTGTCATTGTTTTGCATTGCCTGTTTGTGTATGACCTTTGCCTGCCTGTGGATTACGTTTGTGGACTACCCCTTCAATAAACTGCTGCATTTGGATTCTCTACCTACGCGATGGCATGCAGTTTCATGACAGATGTACTTACATACAAATATGTATGTATGTTTTGTACAAATACTTTCATGAGACCAGGCTGATTATTGTGGTGTAATTACAGTATGTCAGATTTTATGTTTAGTCAAAGATCTGGCTACATGAGTTATCTGATTCCTCCTTGTGCTCAAAGTGTCTCTGCCATTGAAAACAAAAATATCCTGTAGTTCACAGTGTGTTCGAGAGCGTTTGATTTACCAGCAGCTCTCTCTGTTTGATTCTCTCTTTTGATCAATTGTTTATTCTCCACAGGAGAAGGTAAGTCTCATCTCAACAGGATGTCTTATGAATCCAGAATCTGGTAATCTATGACTGCAAGGGTCAGGCCAAACTGGCAGTTCAGGAACTTGTTTATTTAAGACTTCTTCAGGATCTTTTAAAGATTGATGCTGGAATTCACATTAACACATATCCATCCATCTATTCTGCAAAGCTGTTTGTCCTCTGTAGGGTCACAGGGATGCTGGAGACTATATATGAAGCAGAAGTAGCTGTGCCAGTACCTGCCCTGTACTAAATTAATTTACACGAATTCTGCTTTCTTCAAATATAAACATATGTGGCACTGAATAATATATATATATATATACATATATATATATATATATATGTGTGTGTGTGTGTGTGTGTGTGTGTAAAGTATATATGCAAAAAAATCATCTGAAAGAGAGATGTTGAGTTAAGGTTGTACATAATGTAATTTTTGATATCTAGAATTACAACACAGAGCAGTGCATCAAAGTAATTATTTTAGCAAAGCAAAGAGATGTGTGTGTGAGAGAGACAGACTCCCAAATCCTATAATCCTTCCGTCTGATCATAGTAATGTAAAAGCTTTTAAATAACTTAATGGAGAGTTTGACTTTCAAATAAAAGCAACATTCTGCGTTTTTTTTTTTTAAGAATATATCCTAGATACACAGACAAGCAGTTCAATTCGTCAGCTCGTTAATTGATGTAGATATTGATCTAACTTACAGAATGAATTCTCAGTTCTTGAAAAGTAAAATAAAACCTCAGATATTTATAACATAAATTTTTTTTTTTTTTTTACTATGACCTTGAACCAAATAGTTTGAACAAATAGTCATGTAATATCATGTTGTGACATGACTAGGCAAATAAATAAATACATCCATTCTTATATAGAACAAACCCATCAGTACTGACTTAGTGTTACTACATTTATCTCAGGGAACTACACTGTAAAAGATATTGCAAGAAAGAAATAAAAAGATCTAGTCAATATCTGTGAATGCATGTTATAAATGCTGTCCATCATACTGGAGTTGCTGTTGAAATTAGTGCATAAATCGTATGATCATTTTTCATTCATATTTTAAATTCAGTTAGGACACTTTCATTAGTTTATTAAATGGAAGCAGTATCTTGGCCTTGGGCATTCCAAAACCAGCTTTCATCTTTTCAGCTGGAGCCATTTGTGTAACTATATCAGTCATGTACATGAATGTATGAATTTAATTAATGAATGAATTGATTATACACAGTCACTACAGGCATACCCCAAAGTGGAGGTATTGTAGCATTTTGAGTGTCACTCAGTGGAGTTCTCTTGCTTGCACTGTACACACACCACAATGGTAACACCCAAAACTCTAAGATAAAAGTAACTCTTCTAAATCTCAACTTAACGGGATATTAGCTTAAAAACTCATGAAGTAACACAATTTCAATATTTTCAAGAAGTCCCATTCAAAGTTTTCTGGAAACTTGAAATCTGCTTACACCTACCCCTATTTTGTAAAGTAGATTGCACACAATAAAATTGTGACAAAATATTCAATAATCATTTTGCATTCGCTCATTTAAATGTAAGCATTGAGGGGAATGGTTAAATCAAACTAACACTTTTGTTTACATTTGGGAGGATCTAAGACAGGGCTGCCCAAACTCGGTCCTGGAGGGCCGGTGTCCTGCAGAGTTTAGCTCCAACCCCAATTAAACACACCTGAAGCAGCTAATCAAGCTCTTATAGGCATACTAGAAACTTACCAGCAAGTGTGTTGAGGCAAGTTGGAGCTAAACTCTGCAGGACACCGGCCCTCCAGGACCGAGTTTGGACAGCCCTGATCTAAGAAGTGGATAGTAGTGGTCACAAACTTGTTTCATGCTTTCTTTTATTCTACTACCTGCCTGAGGGGGTGCCGATCAGCCACTCCCTAGGTAAGTCAGTTCTGTAATGGAGCAGACATGGGGTGCTTCCAGAGATTGGGTGCTTCTCAAACGGAAGGATGCATCCTACCGAGGCTGCGGCCTTCCTTGTTCAGTCCTTCAGAGGCTTGTAGGCTAGAGTCCTCCTCGGCATTAAACGCTAGAATGAGACAGTCTAGTAAGTGTGCGTGGCTACGTCACATATGTTCCCGCCTTCACCGCCACGGCACGAAAATACTAATAAAACTTAATTTTGGAAAATACTTTGTATTACAAATCATTATATTATTTGGCTTTCTATTAATTCAATACAATGAATCACAGTCATCTAGTCTCCCAGTGGCTTACATTATTGGCAGTTTAGCATTTAGTGAGTAATTTACACCAAAACAAAAAATAACATCTATGCTTTAATGTCCGAAAACATTATTTTTGACTTACATTTCATAATAAATTCAGATAAGCTCATTACTGAATCGGTTTTCATCAGTTTATTTTCATGAAATGGAATGGGTACAAAGGATTGTGGATGATTGAAGGTCGCAAAGGATACATCCTATGCATCCTTCAAATTCAACTGAATGAAGGACGCGAAACAAAGGCTTCCTTCCAAGGATCCTTCCGATTGAGACGGCCTTCAGCGACATTTGATGACGAGGCAGCCGAGATATACAGCCTTCGGAGGATGCAGCCTTTCATTTGAGAAACACCCATTGTCTTACTATAGGGAGATGAGAGGGTCTGTATTACTTACTATTGGAGAAAGCATAACGGTCAACTTGGATCACGTGTACCTTAATAACCAATCACATTACAGCATTGACATCATTGAATCTCAGTCAGAGTTGTGCGACACTCAATCGCCGTTTACGGATAGCATAGGAATGAATGAGAAGTGCTGTAAGCTGAATCCCACTTGTCGCAAAAAGTCTGTGACTTCTCTTATAAAACAGCATTTTTTTTGGTGTAAACTCTAGTTCAATCCAAAAGTATTGTTTAGTGTAAAACACATTGAAGATTAGCTGATAGGCTGTTGATTAATTAAATGATAAGATGTTTCCTCTAAAAATCTATTTATTCAGCGTAGTGAAGCCTCTCCTCCATTGACATCCATTCAAAAAAACCTACCTCTGGTCTCCTTTCCAACGTACTGGCAAACCGGAAGCGTTAGCATTAGCCGTTACGCTTTTTTGGCTTAAGGTTGCAGGTTTGCTTTCTAGTGGCTTTGGTGCTTCTCAATATCCCTCCTCGTTTCCTCGTTCCTCCGTCCTCCATCCTATGACCCGGAAACCGATCGAGCTCAGCCATCTTGAAGGACTTCTCTAATTCGAGGATTGAGGAGAGAGGAGGCTTCCTGAGGAGCTATGAGTGAGGATACACAGAGGTATCCTTTGCAGAAGTGTTTTTCATTGAAAAACCTGACGCACATATAAATTCTCCTCCCCCTTCACATCTGTTGTAGTCATTTTAATTTATATTTTACCTTTGCAGTTTAAATAAACCATACATATCATATATTTCAAACAGGGCATCTTGCTTTATTAATATTTATTATGAATGTCTTAAATAACAAACTTTAACAACAGAAGGGCAGATCCTTCAATTCCTCCATCCTCTCCTCTTTTCCTTGTGCCCTTCCCTCGCATCCTGAAGGGGTGGAGCTAAGACGTGAGGAAAGGATGTGAGGAAAGGAAACGAGGATGCACAAATAGAATTGAGAAGCACCCCTGGGCTGCGTTCCACTTTGCTTTTAGACACACACTCGCAAGCTTCCCCAAAGCACTCCCCCTCAGAGGATTCCCATCGCCATTTTGAAGTGTGCTCCACTTTGTGAAGTCGACAAGAGACGTTTAAATGGACAGACCATCGACCCCTTGATTTTGACCGAGGGAGCAAGTCTACTTCATATACATGCTTCACGTACACTTCAGAAGTCTCCATATACCACAATGCAACATTGTGACAAAACCGCAGATTGCAGCAGGGGATTAAAAAAATAAATAAAAATGAAACACAGCTATGGTCTGTCCCAGTGGTGTCCAGTCTCGGTCCTCTGTCCTTTCCAATTCTACTCGTTTGCTGTCCTGGTTGGGAAACTTTATTGTGTTATGCACAATCATGAGTAAGTGTTGTTTTCTTTGCTTGTGTATATATTGTTTGGTTTGTTTATTTCTATATTTTTTATTTTCTAATGTGGTTTATTTACTTTACATGTAGAAGGACAAACTCAGTCCTGGAGGGCCACTGTCCTGCAGAGTTTAGCTCAAACCTGCCTCAACACACCTGCCTGAAAATTTCTAGTTTGCCTAGTGAGTCCTTGATTGTGGACTTTGTGATTGTGGATTGTGATGTGTTTGATTAGGGTTGGAGCTAAACTCTGCAGGACGGTGGCCCTCCAGGGCCGAGTTTGGACACCCTTGATCTCATGTCATAATGAATGTCTAGGTCTAAGCTGATGTGCACTTCTGAGAGTATTACTGTAACTGTTTCGACTCTTGTGGATCAGTGAGTTTGGACTTTGTCACAAAGAGGTTGTAAAAGACTGACATTTTTGGAATTGTTTTATGTTATTTTTTTTGCACTGAGGATTATATTTTCACTGGGAGAAGACTTTTAGGATTTAAAACACAAACTTGTGATTTCAAGGACTCTTGTTGTGCATGTGCTGTGGAAAATGAACATTCAATGTCCACATCTTTCACCATTTGAGACTACTGCTATTTCTTTCGTTTCTGTTGCTTTCATGTGGTATATAGTGTGGTTTGTTTATGTGGGTATCCAAGTAATTTGGAGTGGTCTAATTTTCTTTAAATCTGCTTGTTTTTAGTGATGTTATGCTCAACACGGAAGCTCTGAAGCTTGTATCAACAGAACAACACATTTCACATCAATGCACTGTATCGGAACTTAGATCATGTGCTTTTGGCAAACTGAATCATGTCGTTTTATGAGGCTTCGTTCGTCTGAAAACCATGTGACTGCTTCAGTATCTGGTTCAAATGAAGCAAACCTCAGCGCCGTTTCCTTTACATTATATTACTTTATAATGCATTAGCATTGTTTTTTTTTCAATATCGTCATTTATATATTAAGCTCAAATAAACTTTGCCTATGAAATAACTGGACTTAGAAAATAGACAGATGGCAGATTTAATTTATGAATTTATGTTTCATTTATTTTACTTATTTTAGTGCCAGTACACCGACACAAATTAATGACTTTGACAATGACCATTATTTATATACAATAAAATAAAGAATTGGTTGTAGAACCTTATGTGAAACCAGTGGCTGTCATGACTCATGGAACACAATTTGGAAGGTGTTATTCATTTTTATGACCACTAGATGGCCAATAGTGTTGAAAGCTTCACTGGTTCAGAACGCTTCACTTCGCCATCAATACTTGTTTTTAGCATACAGGGTATGGCTATCTATAGAGAGGATACTTAAGGAAAACTCACACTACATGACTTTTGGCTGAATTTTGCTGTTGCAGACAGATTTCCAAGGTCTGCAACAACCCTCAGATCGTTGGCCAAATTGGATTTCATTGTGGTCATCGATGCTCATTAAGTATGAGAAGGTCAGCAACGTGATCCATGCCTGTCTCGAGCAGTCACAGACGCTGCCATCTTTTCAAACCTGATATTATCACCATGTGATCTCTTTTTTAAACTGGCGAAGCATTAAAAATGGCAAGGTAATATAACACTGTTATGGAACAGGTAAGGGATAATCAACGGCTTGCCCTGCATTAAAGGATTTTAATGCACAACGTGGAGGCCAAGAACCACCCGACACAAAGTGCATTTAAAATCCTTTAATGCTCGGCAAGCCGTTGATTATCCCGCTTATTCCATGGTCATTTGCCAACATTGACAACTTAAAGCTGTTTATGATGTTATTAGCAGTGCAATATTTAACCGGAAGGGTAAAAATGACGGTTATTTTTGTCAGTTACGGCTCCGTTAGCTCTAGCATTCTGCCCGCTTCAAATCAGATACAGAGATGAAATAGTGCAGTAAGACAAACTGGGGACAAAAATCTGGGTAAAAGTCATACATTCCAACCTTAAAGGGATAGTTCACCCAAAAATGAAAATTTCCCCATGATTTACTCACCCTCAAGCCATCCTAGGTGTGTATGACATTCTTCTTTCAGACGAATACAATCGGAGTTGTATTAAATAATGTCCAGGCTAATCCATACTTTATAATGGGAGTGGATGGTAGCCCAAAATTTGAAGTAAAAAAAATTGCACCCATCCAAAAGAAGTCCACACGGCTCCGGGGGGTTAATAAAGGCCTTCTGAAGCGACTCGATGCATTTGTGTAAGAAAAATAGAGTTACAGTTAGCGGAAGCTAGAGATTAAGATTTATAAAATTGTAAATATGGATATTTTTCTTACACAAATGCATCTTCTTTTATAATGGATGGGTGCAATTTTTTTTACTTCAAATTTTGGGCTACCATCCACTCCCATTATAAAGCATGGATTAGCCTGGACATTATTTAATACAACTCCGATTGTATTCCATACTTTATAATGGGAGTGGATGGTAGCCCAAAATTTGAAGTAAAAAAAATTGCACCCATCCAAAAGAAGTCCACACGGCTCCGGGGGGTTAATAAAGGCCTTCTGAAGCGACTCGATGCATTTGTGTAAGAAAAATAGAGTTACAGTTAGCGGAAGCTAGAGATTAAGGTTTATAAAATTGTAAATATGGATATTTTTCTTACACAAATGCATCTTCTTTTATAATGGATGGGTGCAATTTTTTTTACTTCAAATTTTGGGCTACCATCCACTCCCATTATAAAGCATGGATTAGCCTGGACATTATTTAATACAACTCCGATTGTATGTGGATGGGGATGGTTTGAGGGTGAGTAAATCATGGGGAAATTTTCATTTTTGGGTGAACTATCCCTTTAAATACAAGAGGAGGGTAATCAGTGTAAAGCAGAAAAGGTGTTGAACTAATTAACAACCATGGCAACTAATTAGTGCAACAGACTCAGGCAAGGCAAAACAGGGAACAGGGGTCCATTCTTCGTACCTCACTTAATACATCTGAGATGATTTGACAGATGCCAGATCTTTAATCCTGATAACTGAACTCTGGCTAATATGGTTCTTCAAACAAGTTAGCAGATTTGATAAAAATATCTGGAAGTTGTCTGAGATTTGTCTGCGTGTTTTCAAGTTCATTGGAAAGGGCAGATATATCGATATTCGAAACCATGATCAGCATCACAGCGATTGGTTGGCAGCATCATATATGTATTTAAGATCAAGGAAACAACCAAGTGAGCAAAATGACATAAAAGTTCTACTAGATAAATAAAATGTGTAAATGTTTGTTAAATGATTCCCAATTATTTTTCACCATTTCTAGTATTTGTACAGGCTTCGCATTTTTTTGAAGCAGATTTGCTATACAGCATTAATTAAATTTTCTAAATCCCTTAAGCAATAATTGACTGTTCAAATCAACTGCATCATAAAATCATTTTGAGATTTAAGAAGTGATCTGCATCTCCTGCGCTGCATAAAAGCTTGCTGTTCAAATGAATGCATGGCTCATTATTATAAAATACAATAACATTTTAATTATTTTATTTATTTTGAGTAAAACCATTTCATTTAGATGTCACCATATGAAGAATATTATTTTTGTGGTTACCTGATAAAATTTTTTTTTACAGTGTATCTTGCAAATGCAAATTATTAAGGATAAGCTGCTACAAATCCATGCCGTTAAGCAGGGGTGTCAAACTCAATTCCTGGAGGACCGGAGCCCTGCAGAGTTTAGATGCAAGCCTAATTAAACACACCTGATCCAACTAATCATGTCCTTCAGGCTTATTTGAAAACTACATGGTATGTGTGCTGGAGCAGGGTTGGAACTAAACTGTGCAGGACTCCGGCCCTCCAGGAACGGAGTTTGACACCCCTGCCTTTAAGTGAGCCATTCATTATATAAGATGTTACACATACAACCTCAAAGATTAATTTATTTCAGTGTACTTAGCATCTGGCCCATAAAAAAAAAGGTAATCCATTGTAATAATTGTCAATAAATACATATTTTTTGTGAATGTGAATGTATCATTTTAAATGACCAGTAGTTGGTTGGTTGTTCTTAAATAAAATGTTATGTAATTACTCATTTCCTAATAGTGTACAGGATGCATCTGCTAATAAAATCTAAGTCGAGGTCACAAGAACACACCTTTTATTAATCTGAGATCATACTAAAATTTAGTTACATGAACACAAATAAATAACGCATGGCCTTTTAGGTCTTGCGACGCATTTATACCTGAAGATGGATTACAGACAAATTCTAACACATACTCTAGGCAAGGAATTTGTTTGTCAGAGGAATGCAGATGTCAATAACACAAAGATACAGTCAAACAGCAAACAAGTCACAAACATAAATCCAAGAACATAAATCCAGAGAACAGGCAAGGCACATCATACACAGTGGGCAGTCCAATAAACATGAGATAAACATGTGGTAATGCAGTGTAACTGGCAATACTTTGCAAAGAGGGAGCTTGGTCTGGGAGCTGGACATGTCCAGGGCTAGACGTAAAAAAGTTGGGTGTAAGCCATAAGCAGGGCTTTGCAATGTCCAGGATTATGATAATATTAACACCTGTTGAATCAACTAAAACTACGACCAAGCACAACTACGCCCAAAATAGATGTTGAGCGTCCATGCCAACACATTCTCCTGCAGATGACATTCATGCTGCAATGGCTACAACTACTACTAATAAAGAACGTCTCGGTTACGTACGTAACTCACATATCTGGGTTGCCAGTGTCAGGGCCTCTTCGTCGTCTTCTTGGAGGACTTAGCGGCCGGGTGCGACACGGTTGGTGCCACTCTCCTGTGTGGGGCTCAACACACTGGCCTCAATGGTGTCTCAGCATGGGGCAGAGCCGAAGGGCGCCCATGGCGATGAGCAGGCTGAGACACGGTCCGTGACGGAACGGTGGCAGCTGGAGGATCACTTCGGGGCAAGATGTGTTTAATGGCCACAGTCAGCTTTTGTACTGCTGAAAACTGCTGGGCAAAGTCTTCGACAGTGTCGCCGAACAGGACAGCCTGGGAGATGGGAGCGTCAACAAAGCGTACTTTGTCAACGTCTCTCATCTCGGCCAGGTTGATCTCTGGGAAGAAAGGAACTGGAGCAGAACGCGGTTGTGAGCCGCACTCTGCGCCAAGAAACCAATCATCCAGCCGTGAGGGTCACCTCCAGCCCAATGCGCACGGTCCTCTGCTTGTGGCAGAGAAACCGGGACAGTTAGTGACAGAGGGGTCTGCTCCACGCCCCTTGAGGAGAGAGAGACACGATCGCAGCGATGCCATGGTCATACGCCCACAATAGATGCATGACTTATCCACGAGCGCCGCTTCAGCGTGCTGAAGGCCCAGACACTGAAGACAGCGATCTTGGCCTTTAACAGAGGACAGGAAACGACTGCATCCAGAAGCACACGGACTAAACGGCATCTTGAAAAGACACGATTCGTCCGCGATTTGCTCTTTTAGAGGAAACTGCTCTTTTAGTCGAAGCGCCCAGGGGAATCGCTCTGCAGGGACACCGCTGTACTGCGCCGTAATACCAACCAGCATCAGCCCGCTTTCAACACAAAGATGAATGGCTTTGTAGTGAGTGTGAGACATCAACTACTCGGCTCCGGAGCAAAAATCGAATGAGTGAATGCACGCTATACCCGTAAGCATGGGGAGTGGCTCAGCGTGCAAAATCCACTAACACATTTTCATTGGCGTTTTCTCTTAAAATCAGCGGTGATTGGGCTCCCAAGTTAGACCCCTAATGGCGTCACTACATATCTCGTAGTGACCAACAGATAGGGAACTGAATTGCTCAAGACATCATGACAAGTGAAGCCACCGTGCCATGATTTCATGAGTAAACATTTCCTAACAAGTCTGAGTTTTTTTTATCTGAAGTGTCCCTGCACATTCTCATGACAGATTTCTTTAAACAAACTTTAAAAATGAAGGCGACAAGTTAAGTAAAATATAATGAATGTAATACAATGGTGGATGTTGAATTCTGTGATGAGTTTTTGGTGTATCAGGTGTATTGATGTATTCACTTTTAATTCTCTAGTAGGTCTGGTGGTGGTATGGGCACACTGACGGCCAGACTGATCACATTAGAGTTGGTTAGGTCTTCAATGGATAGACGCATATGCCCAATTTGCATTGTTTCAGTGATTTCTACCAGGACGTTATTAACCCTTTGACGTGTACGATCAAACCGGTGTGATCACTATAGGCCGGTCCCTGGAGCGTACAATCACACCGGTGCGATTAGAACGTTCAGTGCATCACGTGATCAACTGCTGAATTCAAATTTGCTTTTGTGCTTTTTCTGGCACTGAGTCAGAGACGGATATGCTGAGCGCTTGTCATGTTATCACTATTCAGTGTTTTCAACCATATAATGCTTATTTTAGGTTTCAGACATCTAAATACACATTGCTTTTGTGCTTTTTCTGGCACTGAGTCAGAGACGGATATGCTGAGCGCTTGTCATGTTATCACTATTCAGTGTTTTCAACCATATAATGCTTATTTTAGGTTTCAGACATCTAAATACACAAGTACTAGAAAAACAATACATTTATAGTTTGTCTATGGAAGTGGCAATAATAATCCATTCAATTATAATTTGACAACATGTTTTATTGATATCATATACACATTGTGCAGGTAACTACAAAGTTGAGTCTACTCTTCTCCCAGTTCACCGGAAACTTACTTTAATGCCTTTCGGGAGTTTACGTCTTGTAAATCCCACAGCTCGGATTCAGTGCGAACTAACATGGCGACGCCAATCACCCGTTATAGATCAACTAACATGGTCATTATAAAGGTGTTTAAACTACCAAATACATTTACTTACACGTATTTGCTGAAGGTGGGCCCCACTCCGGCCCTGATTCACGGTGTTATACAGCATGATGAAAAATAAAGAAAAATAACACAGAATCATAGAAATTCTCAGAAATTGCTTGAAGCTTTGTGCTGTGCTGTGTTGTGCCATTCAGTCAGAATGGGAATAGTCAAATGTACAACTTCTAACAGTTTTTTTGAAGATCATAATAAAAGAAAAAAATTATTTACAGTATTAATTAATCTTTTATTAATGTTACAGCAGTAAGTTCTGCATAGATAACCAACATACAGAAGTCCTTAATTTGTCATTTTTGCTTCCACTTTCTCTTGACAAGCAGTTCAGTGAGGAAGAAAAACAACAGAAAAATTTCAAGACAGAATTATCCTGATCTTCTATGTTGTGCTCCTGTAAATCTGATGTAAAAAACAGAAGTGACAGCCATGACCGTGGGAACTAGGGGTGCTGAGGGTGCTGCAGGGCCGGATCTGTCATTTTCCTTGTGCCCCTCGATCATCCTCAAGATACTTAATTTTTGTGATTCATTATTTATTAAACTGACCAGAAATATAGGCTAGTGCGGTTGTATTTGACTTGCGTGCCTTGCGTCCCTACTTCTCCCCCTCACAGGCTCACACTCATAGAATTTCATGTGAAATGTTCACGCGATATTACCGTAATTTTACATTCCGACTTGGAAAAACCATTCAAGTCCTCGTCCTTTTTATGAGCCATTTTCTCGCTTCTCAAGATGGCCCCCGGCAATCACATAAGCACAGCTCTTTAATTGCGCTCTAGTCTCTGGTCAAACGCGCTCAAACCACTGTAGCCTAATGTAATCTATTAACTACACACATCATAACGTTTTAAGCAAGTAGGCTACCATATTATGACAAAAATATTTCAAGAAGACTGAATTTGTATTTAACCTGATCACGTTTGATAAAAAGACATTAAGTTTAATTATAACGCCGCATGTCCTCCATTATTCAAACAACGAACAAATTATACAGCGAGCAAAGAACATTTACATTATCAAAGAATATCACTGAATTCAGTCTAGCGTGAGTGTAAGCACTCTAAAAAAGCTATAAGTTATAATCAGTGATGTTGTCTGCAGCGTATGATGATTTAGTCTCTTATTTACATCGCATGTACATCTGCACTTTGTTGTTTCTGAGAGAATTCGCCAAAGTGCACTGACCAAAACATTTACTCATCAGCGTTGATAATATTTAGTAAAATCCCCTTAAATAATAGAAATATAAAAAAAAAATTATTGAACTAAAATCACAAATATATATTGGTTCACATATAACTCTGTCTTCATTTGTATGTTCATTTTTGTTTTGAGTTTGGGCTGTTTAATATTAGGATTTTGTCAAAAATCCCCCACCATGGCCCCGCCCTCCAACATCAAGCCCCGCCCCCAGCACCCCCATATAAAATATGTTCCCACGGCTATGGTGACAGCAAAGTTCCATAAAACATATGCCATGCCGTGATATTGGTTACAGCGACTTTCCCATCATTACACAATCATATAAGCCAAGGAAGTAAATGAAAACTTTTTTATATTTTATAGAAAATGCAGTCAGTGTAAGTATAAGACTCATTGCCATGATGTTGGATAGGACTTGAAGATTTTAGATTTATTTGTAGTCTAAGGCTGATGATACATGGGGCAACTTTTTTAACAAATGTTGCCGTCAACAGGCAACCAGGTGAGACACAGGGCTCACGACCAATCTAAAGTATCCAAACAGAAATTTGTTACCCATTCTCAATGGGGAAGTGCTCAAGCAACATTGCCAAAAAAAGTTGCCCCGTGTATCATCAGCCTAAGAAAATGTTCACAGAAATTTTCATGTAGTGTTGCTTTTTAAATGATAATTTGATGAATGTTTTATATAATGCTAATAATAATGTTCTGAAAATGTTAGTAACGTGAATTGCTTTCAAATTACAATAAGATCCATCAATTCTTCTAATTAATGCTCTTTTCTTGTTAAATAATAGTAAGGAGTCGACAAACATTTGTAACACATCAAGTAATGTTTAAATAGGTCACACTTTACAAAAATAATTTATTATGCACTTTTGTGAATCTTAAAGATAAAGAATGTAAAGAGCCCGCAAACATTATAAACACATTAACTGAGGTTGAGATGATTTGCACTTTACAGTGAGGTTTAAAAAAATGCTTTGTTGCTTTTAATTAACTTGTCAACTTGTCATTTCATGATAACTAATGCTTTAAATGTCAACAGCATGCACCCTTAATGTTAAGAAATGTAAATGTATAAATTAACAAACTAAGATAAATTAGCCTAATTAATTCATATTGCTTCACATAACATATTAATGTTAACAATTTAACCTGTTAATGTTAAGAAATGCATATCTGCAAGTTAACATTATTAAAGATGAACTAATGCTGTATGCATATCTTGTTCATTGTTAGTTAATGTTAACAAATGCATTTTGCAACCTTATCGTAAAGCGTATATATATATATATACACTTTCTTAACATTAAATAGTGAATATGTTAACATATAACAAATAAGTTAAAATGAATTGGCAATGCTCAACACCTCTGTATAACGTTTATTAACTAAAATACAAGTATATTAGTCATGAGTTTGTGCGATTCTATAATGTTGAGAGAGAAATGTGTAAACAGTTTTGCTTATCCTCCTGAGATGAGGTTGGTTGGAAACCGCAAATGCAATCTAAGGGTTTAGTCTTTATGTACAGATGCTTGTGTGTACTGTTGCTTAATACTAATAAAACATATATTATTTCTTTTTGAACCCTACTGTGAAGTGGAAACCATCTCAACATCAGTTGATGTGTTCTATGTCTTTGTAGGCCCTTTACAAATTAACACAAACACACAAACAAATAACAGCACAACACAGTTATATGGCTGGACCTTTTTAAATGTGAAATTAAATATAATGTAAAGTGCATTAAGTCATGTAAACGTTTAATGTTAAAATGTATATATGTGTACATTAACAACAATTAATCCTGTTAAAATGTGTTGTTCATTGTTAATGTTAACTAATGCATAAACAAATGTCAATTAATACAACCTTATTGTAAAGTGTTATCCACAAAACACTTATTACTACAAACATTTAATAATGATTAATACATAATAAATATATTTTCCCTCTTATTCCCCCTTGAATGCATTGCTCTAACTAAATGAACTTATGAAAATCAGTTTCTGAACAGTTTTTCTTCCATCAACCCCAAAATAGTGGAGTAACAGAGAAAAAATAATTGAGGGTAAAATAGTAGAATATTTTCTTTACGCAAAATACAATGTGTTGTTGTTGTTATGTGATTTGGATGTAAATATTACCATCAGTTATTTTTAAATTCAAATATAAATCACTGTCAGGTTTCAATGATAAGTGTGTCATTCTGTGTCAACTCAACCTCGGCTCAGTTTTTTTTTTTTTTTTGCTAATATTTTTTCTCAAATAAGATAAACATTTATACTGGCGAAAGCCAAAATATTAAATGCCACAGGTGCATATTTACAGAGCAATCAATTCTTTTGTAAATGGGAATCAAAATGGCAATTTTCACCTGAGATTCAGAGTCAAATTACAGGAGGGGAAATGACTTAACAACATATCAACAACAGCATCATAATGTTATTTTTAAATAGAGATTGGTAGGTCTATTAGTAAAATCTGTTGATTTTAGCAATCTTTGTTACATCATGTGCCAATGGTAACCATTCAAAAATGGAGAAGGAGTACTTTTTTAAGTTTTTTTTCTCCAAAGTGAGCATGCCTGTAACTCAAGAAGTATTAGATATTTTAATGCCCTTTTAGATTTGGGGTCTTAAAGTTTACTTTTGGCATCTTCATTTTTAAAGGTGGAGTAAGCAATTTCTGGTAGCCAATGTTGACATTTGAAATCACCAAAACAAACACGCCCCTACCCCAAAAGTGTCTCGCCCCTATTTTGATAGCTCCGCCCCACACATATGCACGCAACCCAGGCAACAATTAGTTCTGTGAAACAAAGCAAATCTAAAAAGTGCTGTTTCAGGCGTGTGTTCCCTTTCATGAAAATGAGCTGCAACTTCCCGCCTGACTCCAGAAGGGACGGAGTCTAGATGTCTCTGCTTTGCGTATGGCAATAAACAGAAAGGAGAAGCAACATGAGCGAGAGTGAGAGGACCGGTATTCAGCCGTACATGTACGAACCGGACTCAGACCCAGAACAAGGAGAAACTACAGCAGAAGAAACAATAATGCGAATGAACCAGAATGGTAGTCTGAATCATTTATGTACTTGTATATTTTTTCATAGCCGCTTTGTAACAATGGATGCAACACAGCCGATCGGACGCAGACAAAATGGCGGACATGGCACAACAGACTGAGAGCTGAGGATATGGTAATACACGGCTGTCAGTCAATAGCAGTGGGCGGGGCTACCGCAATGGACAGGATCCAAACGGCTTATTTTTTGAGCCTGATTTGGTTTTAAGAAGATTTTAAAAAAAAAGACTGGATGGATTTGTATCATTTTAATTTGGCTGTGTACACACAATTCCAACACACATTTCTGTCCAAACACCTTGTAAAAGTGGATTTTGCATAATAGGTGCCCTTTAAAGATATTGCAATATTATTTTAGATTCTAGTTCTTAATAAACTTTTTTTTTTTTAAATCATAATTTTCAAGGCCCCTCAGTTCCAGAAATATGGGGATCTCAATGCAGCTCCATATTCAGATTATTGAATATTACCCATTTTCAGTGGTCGAAAACCAAATGTTGGTCACTTTTTATACAGCTGATACTTATTTTATTTAAAGAACAGTGTCTGAAGAATAAATAATGTTGAAATTAGAATGATATCTTGTTTCTCTCTATCAAAACAACTGAAAGAGGAATGTCTGAAGAACAAATAATGTTGAAACTAGAAATGTGTATTGTTTCCTTCTGTCAAAACAACTGCATTGAACATGTCTAAATTCCATAAATATAATTTTTTCAAAGTCTGCTTGCCTATAACTCCAGAAGTATTAAAGGGCACCTATTATGCCCCTTTTTACAAGATGTAATATTAATCTTATGGCTCTCCTGAATGTGCCTGTGAAGTTTCAGCTCAAAATACCATACAGATTGTTTATTATAAGTGTTGAAAAGTGTCATTTTTGGGGCGGGTCTAAAAAGTGCTGTTTCAGGCGTGTGTTCCCTTACATGAAAATGAGCTGCAACTTCCCGCCTGACTCCAGAAGTGATGGAGTCTAGATGTCTCTGCTTTGCATATGGCAATAAACAGAAAGGAGAAGCAACATGAGCGAGAGTGAGAGGACCGGTATTCAGCCGTACATGTATGAACCGGACTCAGACCCAGAACAAGGAGAAACTACAGCAGAAGAAACAATAATGCGAATGAACCAGAATGTCTCGGAATGGTAGTCTGAATCATTTATATACTTGTATATTTTTTCACAGCCGCTTTGTAACAATGGATGCAACGCAGACAAAATGGCGGACATGGCACAACAGACTGAGAGCTGAGGATATGGTAATACACGGCTGTCAGTCAATAGCAGTGGGTGGGGCTACCGCAATGGACAGGATCCAAACGGCTTATTTTTTGAGCCTGATTTGGTTTTAAGAAGATTTAAAAAAAAAAAGACTGGATGGATTTGTATCATTTTAATTTGGCTGTGTACACACAATTCCAACTCACATTTCTGTCCAAACCTTGTAAAAGTGGATTTTGCATAATAGGTGCCCTTTAAAGATATTGCAATATTATTTTAGATTCTAGTTCTTAATAAACTTTTTTTTTTTTTAAATCATAATTTTCAAGGCCCCTCAGTTCCAGAAATATGGGGATCTCAATGCAGCTCCATATTCAGATTATTGAATATTACCCATTTTCAGTGGTCGAAAACCAAATGTTGGTCACTTTTTATACAGCTGATACTTATTTTATTTAAAGAACAGTGTCTGAAGAATAAATAATGTTGAAATTAGAATGATATCTTGTTTCTCTCTATCAAAACAACTGCATAGAACATACTTGTCTGAGTGCTACTGACTGCACTGAAACGTCAAGTTGAGACACATTTACTTGCTCTCAATATTCTATTTATAAGATTCTATATTTGAATCACTTTCATGAAAATTTGGAAGAAGGGATTTTGTTCATTTTAACATGCAAACTTTGGAGAGAAAAAAAAAACTTTAAAAAGTGCTCTTTCCCCATTTTTGAATGGTCACCATTAGCACATAATGTAACGGATTGCAAAAGTCAACAGATTTTACTAATAAACCTACCAATCTCTGTGTAATTATACCATTATGATGAGGCCATCTTTCTGAAGTCATTTACCCCCCTGTAATTTGGCTCTGTATCTCAGGTGAAACCTGTCATTTTGACCCCCCCCCTATCTTTCTTTAGAAAAAAAATATTAGCAAAATCAAACATCTGAGCCAGGGAAGTTTCTGAAATTTGGTTGATTTGACACAGAATGACCCAAGTATCAATCTACAAAGGAGTCTAAGTCTGTATTCATTAAAAGTGCCACTGGATAATCAAAGTATGGTGTATGCAATCTGCAACAAAGCAGTTGCTGTTGGTGACAAAAAATAAATACAGCAAACAAGCCAATCATAAAACAGAGAGAAATGTAGATCATTTCAGATGATGAGTGTAACGGGGCTGACGAGACGTGAGACATGTGGATCCATCTGCAGGCTTTATTAAAGAGACGTAGTACACAGGCAGGGTCAAAACAATGGCAAACAGGTATATGGCGGGCAAAACACAAGAATAGTCCTAGGGCTAGCGTAGGTCACCCATCAGCAGACAGAATCAAAGGGGCGAGACGAGAGGGAGAAATCCAAGGAAACAGGCAAGGCAAAACAAGGAAAACACGGAGACTCGGAAAGGGAGAAATCCAAGGAAACAGGCAAAGATCAGAAACCGCAAAAACAGGCAAGGCAAAACAAGGAAAACACGGAGACTCGGAAAGGGGTAATGGCTAAACAATACTCAGCAGAGAAATGTGGTTAGAGTGGGTGTTATATAGTGAATGAGGTGATTAGAAACAGCTGTGTGCAATGAGTGCAATCAGGGCAGTGTGCAAATTGTGCAAAGAATGATGGGAAATGTAGTCTGGGGTGCTATGCAACAGTTTGTGTAGTGCGAGAGTCAATGAAATGGAAAGGGTGACCTCTCTGGTGGTGAATAAACAGAAGTCCATGGACTGAATTCGTGACAATGAGTCTCTTTTTCAAAATGTCTAGAACCACATATTTTCCAGTCTACGAAGAATGCACCCCTCTTACCCTTTAACCCACTAAATGATGATCTGCTCAGTGTTTAAAGACACTATTGTCTACATATTACACATTTAATGGAATATGCTAGTCAATAAACTCAAAACAAGAGAGATTCCAGCTACAGACTTTACAAATGCTGTAATGAAATGAGCATTCAACATTATTCCTGGGCTGTGTTATAACTCTTGCTGACTGATCCAATCTATAGCTAATCTAGACTTCCAAAAACTGACCGGTGAATCAATATTTACTATGCACAGATACTGTACTACTTTTAAAGGGACACTTTGTATATAAAGAATTTAACATTCACATACATACTTGCTAATTTATGCTCTATAATCAAAGTTGAACATGTCTGACTTGAACTTGAGAGTAAACACAAAATACGAAAGTAAACATTTAGACAAAGTGCATTACAAATATAAAGAGATCTCAGATCTGTGTAGCGTAATAGCATAACAAGAAATGTGACTGCAAATGTTTGAGAGAATGTATTTGAACTCTTTGCTGAACATTTGCTCACCCTCAGGCCATCCCAGATGTCCATGAGTTTGTTTCTTCATGGGAACAGGAGTTCCCATGACCTGGAGTGCTGTGGATTATTGTGATGTTTTTACCAGCTGTTTGGACTCTCATTCTGACGGCACCCATTCACTGCAGAGCATCCATTGCGGAGACACTGATGCAATGCTACATTTCTACTCTACTCTACCCACTGCTCCGGGTGTGTGTTCACGGTGTGTGTGTGTGTTCACTGCTGTGTGTGTGCACTTTGGATGGGTAAATGCAGAGCACTAATTCTGAGTATGGGTCACCATACTTGGCCACATGTCACTTCACTTCACTCACTTGACTCATTTCTATTCATCTACATCTTCTTGGATGGCCTGAGGGTGAACACGTTTTCAGCTAATTTTCATTTTTGGGTGAACTACTCCTTTGAAAGCAGAATTAGTCTAGGCTTGTTCACTGATTTGCAAATGACTTGCAGCTTTATCAATCACATGCAATGTAGCTGAATCGAGATATCTTACCTTCACCGCAGTCCTTTCCCTGATAGCCGGTTTCAGAGCAGTCACATGTAGGCTCATTGTTGACAACACTGCATTCACCTCCGTTTAAGCACATGTTGTGTGAGCCACAGAGGTCAGCGCTGACCCCGGCACTGTTAATCATGACAGGCTCCGAATTGTTGACTTTCAAGTCTGTTATCCAGCCCATAAAGGGAGTGAGATCTTTCACAGTGTCCGATGTCAGCTGTAAAGACACCGATCGCAATTCTGGTGGAATCCCTCCTAAAAACAGGTGACTGAAGACAGTCATATCCCGCCTTTTGGACTTAACCTCCTCCCACTTTATTTCTTTGTCAACGATGAGTGTAGTGTTTCTGAAGTTCCTCCTGATTGTGACTTCATGCCACTGGTTGTCATTGATGACAGCATCTGAAAGCACGGAAGCAGGCTCAGCACAGAAGATAGAAAAGCGTAATCTGAGTTTCCCCTCTTGTATGTGTAGCTCGAGGAAATTGCAGAAGCCTTCATCATCAAAGTACACCAGAAGTCCCTTCAAATTCTTGGTTTTCATGCTGAAGCTCATCTCGCTCTCACAGCAAGCGTTCCACATGGGGAACGAGGCCCACTGTCCCTCTGCGCCAGTAAACCGGAGACTAGCTCCAGCTTCCACAGCACATACAACCAGTCCAATCCAGAGGAGATGGGCACCATGTCGCATTTGAAGAATCATAATGTAGACGTTGCTGAGTTTATAATAACCTTAGTAAGATTTAGAGTGGACAACTTATAATAGTGACCACAATCTCCAAATCACGTAAACCACCAGACAGTCTCTCTCAGGATGTTTCAACATCTACTCGACTTTTCTCCTCATCAACCTTATTTCTGTGCTGCATTTTATTTTTTTCAACCGTCATCTACACGTTGCAGTATCCACAGTGTTTATCCATCATGTTACTTTTTGTCTGAAACTGTGGTTTTGACCATACGTGCTTTAAAGGGTTAAATCCTCTTTCAGCAGAAGCAGGCGGCAGACGTCATCGCTGATCGCTCAACATACGGCCATAGACACTGGAGGAACAACAAACAAACACAATAACAGTTCATCTGGCAGTCTTTCTGACATCCTAAGGAAGAATTAGGTGCTTACAGCAGTGTTTCCCTTCTCTGTTCCTGGAGGCAGAGCAGCGGTACACATTTTGGATTGCTCCCTTATCTGACTCATCTATTTCAGCTTTTGGAGTTGAATCAAGTGTTAGGAATTAAAAAGAGTCGCGATGGCGTGCCTCCAGAAACAGGGTTGGGAAACACTGACTTAACACAAATCCTAGTAGACAAACACGACTGCAGGACAAAAAGCATAAAAACTGAAGTTTAAGTGTCTGCCAGTATTTTTTTTTCATGTCAATAAACCCCCCCACAGTGTGACAACATGCCCCACTACAAGTTCAATAAACTGAATTTTTATTTATTCTTATTAATGCATTTATTTATTTTCTGGGAAACCGTGGGAATGTCTTGCAGCTTTTTTTTGCAAGGGGAAAAAAACATACCTAACCAAATATTTACTGGTGTGAAACGTGACAACTAGCCCTATCTCTTTTATATATTTAATAATCTGTAACATCACTGCCCATGATGATTGATTCCTATGTGTGTCTCAACGATAATAAATAAAGTCTTAGGCAATTAAGCAACTCTGTGTTCTGGATAACACGTTAAGGGCGTTTATGTTTGAGTGTGCAACCTTATGTGGTTCATAAAGCACAAGTGCACAAGCTCATCTCTTCATTTTCAGACCAGTTCGCAGACACTAAGAATAATACAGAGATGCACGATGTAGATCTGTAATGTCTGGTCGTCTTGAGTGAAGCTCCAGAGGTGATACGCCCCACACGCAGCTCGAGAACTCCCACATGAGCTTCAACAGAAGAACATAGTCAAGCCCTTCATGTTGCATGTTAGAAATCTTTTAAAGCACGTATGCCAACAAACAGCATTAATCGAGCTCACCTGAATCCGTTCAGAAAAGAACAACAAATGATCCATTCGGACAAAACCGAAACTATATTCCTCATCGCACGAGCGCGTCTGGAGTGTTAATGAACTCTGTTTCTGTGAATAAAGGTCTCGATGTGTATCTATATGGGATTTCTGCAGAATAGACTAGTACACACAACACATACACAGAGGCGTTTGGAAGGAGGTGAAAATCGCTTACCCAGTACGCCGTGGCTCTCGTCGACTGCTGAAAACGATAGCTGAAGTAAGTTGTTGAGGTAAAGCTGTGATGCGAGCAGGGGCTGTCGCTACAGCGGGTCACGTGCTCTGCAGCACCTTGGACAGCGCGAGCGTTCATTTCTGTCAATGCAAAGCCCGCGATGATGTCAATTACTAGCTCAGCTATTGTTCAGCATTGAACTAAAAGCGCACTGTCGACATTATTATAATAAACACAACGGAAACGGTCAAATAATATTAATATATAAAGTAATTAAAATAATAATTATTGATTAAAAAAATGCATAAATAACATTACAGTATAACCTAAGTGTGTTTTAGTATGTTATGAAAAATGATTCCTATCCATTCTGTCCATTTGTTAATCTTGGTAAATAATATAGGCTAGTTGTCTGGACTCCACACACCATTCACTCATACTGGACTGTTCATGAATTACACCCGCACACAAACAGCACACTCATTGAGGATGCTACTTATACTCACCTCACACAGCCATTCTGGAGTCTTGCTTCTCAAGTTGATGTGACCCTGCTGCTCCCTCGTCCTCTGGATGTTTTCCTCCACCCACTGTAAACACCTACCATCATCCCATCAATTGCCTCTGATCTTGTTCTGGGAATCACAGTATTGTGTCTGTCATTGCTGTGTTTGCTCTGCCTGTATTCCTTTGCATTCATGACCTATTCTACTGCCGGGATCTGCTGTTGTGTGCTGTGTTCCCCGTTCAACACCCTGTTACTCACCTGTCTACAATTTATCTTCAATAAAGGTCCTGCAGTTGAGTTCAGTTCTACCGTGTTTGTGTGTTACTCGGCACAAAGTCCCTCCAGATCCATACTGCTCATGCTTCACTCCACCGAACCATCCACAGCCCATCCTGTACCTATGCTTCCACCTTCCATCATTGTTACATAGTCATTACTTGTCTTTCACATCTTTCGCATCAAGCTTCAGTAAGAACTTTCATCATGGAAATGTCTGGCTTCAAAAGTTTGCCATCAAATCGGAGTAAGGAAGTGGAGGTAGCAAAGTTACTTTTTCTTCCAAAAATGTTTATTCATTATTTTGTTATAATTCATGTTTAGTGATGTTCTTACCAGGGAGTGGATGAGTAGTATTAAAATGATAAATTCAATAACAATTAGGACTGTCAATGAATTATTTTTAATCTAAATAGTTACACGATTTGCTCATTAATTAATCTAATTAGTCACAAATAATTATAGATCAATATTTGCTGAGGGGAAAAAAATCAAATGCTCAAATATGATCAATTACACAATTAATTATCATTATAGGCAGGGGTGCACATAAGTTTTTTAGCCTGGTTCTCATGAGAGCACATGAAGATTTGGTTTGGTCCTCACACTGCACATGGCATGGATACACAGACGGAGAACATGGATGTAAGTACAGGTGCATCTCAACAAATTAGAATGTCATGGAAAAGTTCATTTATTTCAGTAATTCAACTCAAATGTTTATTCTAGCAGGATCGCCAGAAGACAACAAAGAATACAACTTAGGCAAGTAAAATAAACAGAGTTCAGGTTGGAGCTCTTGGCTCACACGCTAGCAGCTCTTTCTTATCTGTTGCAGGTTTGCAGAGAGAATAATACAAGCTGATGGCCAGCGATGGAAGGAGAAGGAGAGAGCAGTCCCCAGGTGAGTAAATCCACAAGGTGAGTATTCAGGTAAGTCAATGTAGCAACAACAAGACCAGACAACAGAGTGAGGATGTGAAGCCAGTTTTAAACGTGTGATGATTGGAGGGTGACAGGTGCAGATAATTAGTACTCAGGTTATTTTGATAGTTCGGGAGTGGGGATTGGATCTGGCGGCGCGCTGGACCCCGTGACAGCACACAGTGTGACTCATTAAATATAACTATTAAAAAAAAATTGTGATAATAATATTATTGCACTTTATTTATTGTTAATCTTTATATGCTAATCGAGTTTACCGTAGGCAAAGCATCACCTGTCAAGGACAGTGAAATTATTAATTTTATTATTTACTTATGCATTTAATGTATATTCCTGTTTAATTTGTTGATTAAATTGTAATGTTGCTGCATGTTGCAGCCTAAAAAATGGAAAATATACAGGTTTTATCAAGGAGGAATAACTGGACTGCTTGTACTGCTTGTTGACACTAGCCCCCGAAGGGTAGAAGTCAAGTTTAAAGTTCAAGGCTTCTACAATCATCAAGAGTAAGCCAATCTACTTCTATTTCACTGTTTCAGACCGCCAGAGATGGTCAATACATGGTGAAAGGAGTCGCGTCTCACGCATCACATCAAGAATCTTGTATTAATTCAGATACACATGACTTTGACCGATGACCTGCCGGAAGCTATATCAGCTCCTGACTACGTCACGATCTGTCTTTTTGTCATTCTCGCGGAGAGATCTCATTTGAGTGTGCGCAGCTTTTGGGTTGGCATTAGCTGACATTAGACTCCCCGCTATAGCTGTATCTTAAGAGAGCAAAGACAGCGTGATTGTGTTGAATTATATTGGATTTGTCACTGGATGTATGGATTGAATTATATTGGACCGATTGGTTCCAAGGTCCTTACAAGCAGTGTTCCAGTCACTGTGGTGAGTACTGTTAGAACTTATTGGTTTACCAGGGTTCTGTGTTCACTGCGTGTACATACCTGTGCATTCAGAGTATTGTTGCTCTCACTGGCATACCAGGGCGTCGGTTTTTGCGTGTGGTTACTGTGGCAACCACGTAACGCATTATTATTGCAGTACTGTATTATCACTGTTGTTAACCCATTGGTTGACCAGAGTTATTTTTCCTACAGGCATAGGCACTATGGCTGCCTCATGTTCTACATGTTCAGGTCCTATGGACCTTATGGATGCACATATTCACTGCCCTGCCTGTATTGGCATCGACCATCTTAAGGAGGCTTTAACTGACCCTTGCCCAGAATGTAGTCTTATGCCACTGGAAATTAGGTAACAAAGACTGGCTAATTTGTTGGCTAGATCATTTCTGTCTGTTACTCAGAGTGCAAATGAGGATGTGAGAGCATCAGTAGTTAACCCCTTGTTGCCCAGGGTTGTACCAATGGCCGAATGTCCTAGGGAGGACCTGGACACATTGTCTTTGGCGGCTTCAGATTCACTGGTTACGGATGAGCAGGACTGTTATATACCCTTGGAGACTTCTTCTGCACACACTCAGTCTCAACACTCCCATAGCGATGAGGGCTCAAGTCTGCAGGGTGCTGGTTCTTCTGTGGCATTTTCATTGCAGGACATGATCAAGAAAGTCCTTGGTAAATTAAATATGGACCCATCCCCTCCGGCGTTGGGACCTTCAAATCTCATGCGTCGGTTGGTTGCTCAGCTGGACGATTTCCTGATACCTAGCTGCCCTGACTTTACTGAGGTTGTTTTTTCAGCTTTTCGCTCTGCTCCTTCTTCCAGACCGGATCGAGGGGCGCGTACATTGGCTGCAATGGCTGATGCCCAGGAGAAAGGTCTTGATAACATGCTCTCTGTAGAGCTGTGTATTTAATAATTGATTGTGTCTCCAGATTAAGCCCTTAAGCAGGAGCTACGCTGCCCTAACCCGGAGTGCAGGCATACTGATGATTTGCTGGTTCGTGTATATAATATTGTATCAGGATTGACTCGTATTGTGAATTCTATGGCTCATTTGCTGTTGGCACTTCATTCGACTATGTCATCAACAACACAAGATAATACTCCATCAAAACTGCTTGAGGCTTCTCTACAGTCTTTAGGATCAATGGCTTTCTCTAGTGGGAAAGCTCTTGGGCTTATCACAGAAGCTAGACGGCTCCCTCAGGTATGTCACAACAACCTCCGTCAATTGCCATTAGTGCCTGGTCAAATCTTAGGTCCAGCTGCTCAGGAGGCCCTTGAGCACAGGGTAAGGGCAGCTGAATCTCGTTCCCAGCATATTGGGCATAGCGTGAGCTACCCTGCACTGGCTGCACAGCGGCTACCTGTTCATCATTCAGCTTTGCAGCAGCATAGACAGGGGCAGTCTTACAGGCCACTGCAGCACGATTCTCGACTTGGATTGTCTTCGAAAAGAGAGGTGCCCCGTTCTCGTTTCAGGCCACCAACTTGCTCTGCACCTCCTCACCGGCGCCCCCCAAAGATAATGGAAATGTTCCTCGGCGTCGCTAGAGGTTCGGGGTCTGTGACGGGACAGTTTTTGGCTTCTCAGTTACATCATTGGAGAGGCATTACAGACAACAAGTGGCTTCTCGATACACTCGAGAAAGGATATTGCCTTCAGTTCTGTCACAGCCCCCAGTGAGCACCCAGGTTCATCCGACAGTGGTGCAGGATCCGCATCAGGTCCTGGCCCTTTCAAAAGAGATAAAAAAACTTGTTGGAGAAGGGTGCAATAGAACCAGTAGACCCCCATGTCCAACCCGGGGGTACCACTCAAAAAACCTTTCCCACTAGGAAAGGCCAAGGATTTCCATTTACCCACTTAAAAATGCATGAGCATTCGTAACAACATAGTTTTGTGACAGAACTTTCACACGTTCATTCATAAATTCATAAGTGCTTTGTCTTGTGAAGCACTGACTTTTTTTTTTTGGGAGGGCACTCAGGGCAGTTTGGACCTTAAAGCCATAACCATCCTATTGTAGAATGTTGTACAAATGTATCTTTTTAACACCTTCAAAATCCCAGGTGAAACTTTTCAAGTTGTGTTCAGTTCCCATAACCATACGTTTACCAGTTAGCAAGTCCATGCCACTTGTACTTTTGACAGTGGTGTAGTCTGAGCAAGTATTCAAAGAAAAATCTTTGCAGAGTATGGTTTCATATCTGAGTAATACCTCTATGTATCCTCTGGCTTTCACTCTCACAGTGGGCTGCATTGTCTTTTTCCATCTTTGCCATGGTGGTTACAAAGTCAATGAAAAAAGTGCCCCTTCAGTATTTCCACAATATTGAAAGACTTTGTATAGTACTCTGTCTTCGGACCACCATTGCGTTTCTCCTGTTGGAGCAATACTAATGTGTATCCTGTCCTTACTGACCTCCTCCCACACTTTCATGCATTTAGGACTCATGTATGAATGTGGTGATGTAATTTAGCAGGGAGAAAGGTGATTCACTTGACACTATATTACAGCTGTGTCTACCAACACAAGATTAAGTATTTGTGCATAACACCAAACATGAACTTATCCTGGTGCCTTTTGTGTAAGAAGTGCATCAAATTGCTTGTACTGCCCTTGCATGTTTGCAGCCTCATCTGTTAAGTCGCCAATGCATTTCTTGACGTCAGTACAAATATATATTCAGCAAAACAAGATTTTATCCAATAGAGAACTCACACTCAATGACTACTATTAGCTATTATCTCCTTGATGACATCGGTCACATATCTTAATGGCACATTGATACTTAAATAGTCAAATCTTGTGTTGTATCCATTTGTACTGAATACATCCCAGCTTCCTTAATTTCTTCAGTAATGTTTTGTCAGATTAAGAGACTGATGACACTAATGACTTTGTTTACTGTTGCCTTGGAGAGCAAATTCACAAGGGAACCTCTTCTTTTAGGTCTACTGTTATGCAACTGTTTACTCTTTTCAGTGCATTCATTGACATGTCCATGCAGACATCATTCATTAAGCATATACAGGGATGGACAGTATTTCTGGGTGCTTTCACACTAGCACTTTTGGTGTGCACCCAGGTTCGATTGATGTCAGAGTTCGGTACATTTGGATGATGTGAACACTCAAGTCAAGTCACCTTTATTTATATAGCGCTTTTAACAATACAGATTGTGACAAAGCAACTGAACAGCATTAATTAGGAAAATAGTGTCAATAATGCAAACGGCAGCAACAAACAGTTTAGAACACTGTCTTCTAAACTCGGGTGTGCACCCGCGAACCGTACCCGAGTCCACTTAAATCAAGTGAACTCCTGTATGGTTTGCTGCTGATATGAATGCAATCGTACCAAATCACGGCTATTAGTTGTAATATTCAAGTTGTTGAATATAGAGGTGTAATTCTGATGATATGTAGTTCCTGCATATAGGCACTAGGGGGCCGTAGGTGAAAATGATGTGATGCATTGTATGCAAAAGGAAAATAGAATAAGAACAGAGAACCGCATGTGTTGAAGCTGATCCAAGACTATTATATTATTTTATTCAAATAATACATTAATGACGTATTATTTGATAAAAAATATGTGTTTGTGTGTGTGTTTCACTTTCCTGTGACGGGTGTGACTGATGCGCTGCAAGCAGAGAGCTGTATATCTCGTTTCTGTTCTCCTTCAGCATTCTTTAGACTAGAACATTTGCAGGACATTCGTAAGCAGAGCTGGGTAGATTAGCCTACTTGAAAATTGTAATCCGTTACTGATTCCAAATTATATGACACAAATTGTATCTTTATGTAGAAAGGAAACTGGAGAAGATGGGGGAGATTATCTACACCTATGGGGCACAAAGGTTTGGAGTGAAAAACAAAAGGCAGAGGTCACAGAAGGAGTTGGGAGGCCAGCCAAAGTCCAGGAGACAACAAGAGATTGACAAACTTATGAAAGAAAGGATGAGCCTGAGAAAACAGTGGAAGAAGGCCACTGAAGCAGAAAGGAAAGGCCTAGAGGTACTACAGGGCGATATTAAACATCGCCTTGGAACGCTACGAAGAGCAGAAAGCAACAAAAATATGTGTTTGTGTGTGTGTTTCACTTTCCTGTGACGGGTGTGACTGATGCGCTGCAAGCAGAGAGCTGTATATCTTGTTTCTGTTCTCCTTCAGCATTCTTTAGACTAGAACATTTGCAGGACATTCGTAAGCAGAGCTGGGTAGATTAGCCTACTTGAAAATTGTAATCCGTTACTGATTCCAAATTATATGACACAAATTGTATCTTTATGTAGAAAGGAAACTGGAGAAGATGGGGGAGATTATCTACACCTATGGGGCACAAAGGTTTGGAGTGAAAAACAAAAGGCAGAGGTCACAGAAGGAGTTGGGAGGCCAGCCAAAGTCCAGGAGACAACAAGAGATTGACAAACTTATGAAAGAAAGGATGAGCCTGAGAAAACAGTGGAAGAAGGCCACTGAAGCAGAAAGGAAAGGCCTAGAGGTACTACAGGGCGATATTAAACATCGCCTTGGAACGCTACGAAGAGCAGAAAGCAACAAAACAAGGAGCAAACCAGGACTGCCTTCTACAGAGATCCTTACAAGGTCGTCAGTAGTCTCTTTAGCAAGGAGAAAACTGGTACTCTTAAAGTACCCATAGCGGATATGGAGGAACACCCGTGGAAGACTTATTCTGACAATCAGAGGCACATGCCAATCTCCATTCCAGAAGACATGCCACCAATTCAACTACCGGAGCACCAGATGGACATAAGTCCCCCTAAATGGAGCGAAGTTGAGAGTGCGGTAAAGCGGGCAAGATCAGCATCAGCCACTGACTTAACACATACCTAACGGTATTCCATACAAGCTCAACAAGAATGCCCCAGGAGTTTTGAGATACCTTTAGAGATTAATGATTATGGCATGGAAAAAGCAGGTGATACCAAAAGCCTGGAGAAGGGCTGGAGGGATTTTGTTCCCCAAGAAAAAAAAAATCGGCAACTATTGACCAGTTTTCGTCAAATTAGCCTCCTGAATGTGGAAGGTAAGAATTTCTTCAGCGTTGTGGCGCAGAGACTGTCAGCGTTCCTGAAGAACAACAACTTTGTCGACACCTCAGTGCAAAAGACAGGCATAGGGGGCTTCTCAGGATGTTTGGAACATGCTAACATGATTTGGCACCAGTTGCAAATGGCCAAAAAGGAGAAGAAAGAGCTACATGTGGTGTTCTTAGATCTTACCAATGCTTTTGGGACAGTGCCACATAAGCTGCTGTGGGCAGCATTTGATTTCTTCCATGTTCCAGAACAGATAACAAAGTTGATTAAAGCCTTCATTCGGGATCTTCAGGTCTGTATTACATACAGGATAGTACCACCAACTGGCAGTAGCTGGAGGTTGGCATAATGGTGGGTTGTACCATCTGTCCATTGGCATTCACTATGGCAATAGATATCATAATTTGTGCATCCTGTTGGGTGGCTGGAGGGAAACGTTTGAAAAATGGGTTGTGGCTCCCTCCAATCAGGGCATACATGGATGATATGACTATCATCACAATGACTAAAGCATGTACTAAGCGGCTGCTGGATAAGTTCCAGGAAAACATCAGATGGGCACAAATGAAGATTAAACCCGGTTCACGAGTTCGCCTGCTTATTCAGTCCTGCCAGGTAATGGTAAAACGAACTTGGCTTGCTGTCCCTGAAGGAGGCTCGAAACCCGAGGCTCGGCTTGAGCTCCGAGTAAGAAACCCCCCCTATGATGATATTGGTGTGGATGAAAGAGAAGGGATTTAAAGGAGGAGAAGGGGTGGTGGAGGGATGCCGGAAGAATATTCGCTTTGATGGAACAAATGACTGCTGCTTGTATACGGTCGAAACGATGATTGGCAGGACTGATTGATTAGGCTCCTCCCGAACCTGCGTTGTGAACTTCATTTCACGAGTTCGCCTGCCTATTCAGTCCTGCCAGGTAATGGTAAAATGAACTTGGCTTGCTGTCCGTGAAGGAGGCTCAAAACCCGAGGCTCGGCTTGAGCTCCGAGTAAGAAACCCCCCAAAAAGGCTTATGAAGGACAGCAAGCTCGTTGCCGACTGGAGAAAAAAAATAAAAACAAAAATGTTGGTTTAACCCCCCAAAGACTTATTTAATGCTTTGAGGAGAAAACACGCTCCTGCGGGCTTAAAAAGGAAGAAATCGCTGCTGATGGGAAAAGGCTAATGGGGATTTGTCACTACTGCGGTAGTGACGAAGGAACATTTGCGGGGTTTGAAGGACGACTCACTGCTGCGGCGATGAACTGTTAGATATTAGGGTAGGAAAGCCACTGCTGCGACAGTGGAAAAATTGAATGAATTCAGAGGAGAAAAAGAGAAAACAAAATTAATAAGATAAATAATAAACTCACTGCTGCGGCAGTGAACTGTTAGATATTAGGGTAGGAAAGCCACTGCTGCGACAGTGGAAAGATTGAATGAATTCAGAAGAGAAAAAGAGAAAACAAAATTAATAAGATAAATAATAATAAACTCATTGCTGTGGCAGAGACATAGCCAAATGGCAATGGTTAACAGCGCGCGGAATCGTTGCTGGGGCGGATAAGGATTTGACACTACTGCTGTAGCGACAAAGGAAGAGGATTGTTTAATTAAAGTATTGTATGAAGGGAAAGCCCCTGCTGCGGCAGTGGAAAGGTTGATTAAGTTTAAGGAGAAAAATAAAAATGTTACTGCTGCGACAGTGAAAAGGTTAGAAGTTTTGCATGGGAGAAAGTCGCTGCTGCGGCAGTGGGAGGTTGGCAAGCCGACGATCCTGGCCGTATGACTGTGGGATTTATGATTGGGGGACACGGAATTCCCTGCTTTGAGACGTTGGGCTAGGTGACGCAATAAGAGCTAGAGGGTGGGGAAAGAGGAATCCCTGCTATTTCTGCGAAACGAAAGTAATTTGTTGATTAATGACGGACAGGTGCGTGGTGGCTGGATTATCGAATGAGAGATTGGTGTGCTTGTCTGATTTGGAAAAGGTTTGATCTGATGTAAGAATGGAAGGCGTTCGAAGACCACCGGCCTAAGCTCTTTATTTGAATTTCGGGGAGACCGTTTTGGGTGGCTGAAGTTGCGGCACCAATGCGGAAGGAATGACTGGAGTAATGGTTTGCTGAAATCCCTGATTTAGTCAGGACTGATTTGAGGTGTTTTTGAAACCAATGTCTGGAGATGGGGCTATTGTTGTCGTCTACGAAAAGGGGGTCGGTGGGAGACTGAATTTGAGAACGTCTGTGAGCTAAGAAGAGGGCAACGGATTGGTAAGGCTGGAGGGGGGTGGATAAGTCAAAAATGAAAATCGGATGGCCGTGCATTAATTGATCTGTTTTGCTACGTTTGATGTTAAAGCGAATTGTGTCGTTGTCCAGTATTTGGAGGTCGGAGAAGGCCGGATGGATCCTGGGAATGAATTTGGAATTACAGGTGAATTCGGAGCATCTGAGGAAACCGAAGAAAGCGAGGATGAAAAGGGCGTTGAGTAATCTGGCTGTATTTTCAGAGTGGTAACCTGAACGAAGGGTGAGTAAGCACTTGCTTAATATTTCGCGGGTGATGGGCAAGCGAGAATCTAGATGGTGAGGTTGAGATTTTTCAATACCTTTTAAAAGCAGGGAGAGTTGATGGTTGTTGATGACGGGCCATTGGCGGCCGAAAATTAGTTTATGGAAAAAGTGGATACCGCTAAGATATGTTTTTATGGAGCCGGGTTGGATCTGTTTGAAGTGGTGGAGAAAAGTTGCAAAAGAAGAAACAGTTGTGAGAGAGAAGTCAGGAAATTGAAGCTTGTGGTGAGAATGGAATGTTTTGAAAGAGTTCCAAGCCGTCCAGTATGAGCTGAGTGTTCTTGGAGAAACGGCTTGGAGGATGAGATGGGTGGATAAGTCGTGAAGATGGAGGAGAGGGTGGTTTACTGGAACGTCAGGTCCGAATAAGGAGGCACTGGTGTGGGTGACTGGTCTGCCTGAGGAGCTAATGATCTGAATTTCTGAAAGGAAAAACGGGAAAGGGAGTCAGCAATTGAGTTTTTACAACCTGATATATGGACTGCTTTAATTATGAACTGGTTGCAGGCAGACCTCCAGATCAAACGTCTTAGGAAAGGCATGATTTCCGTGGAACTGGATCTGCCTTTATTTATGCAGTGGACTGCTGCTGAGTTGTCACAATAGAAGAGGATGCTTTTAGAGGCCCATTCTTTCCCCCATAAAGTCGCGGCGACGACGATTGGGTAGAGCTCGAATAGAGCGGAGGAGAAGGATGGTTTAAAATTTAGGGAGGCCATGTTGAAGGTGTATATCGGTGGCTAGCGCGACATGGGCGTTGTAGAAGAGTCAGCAATTGAGTTTTTACAACCTGATATATGGACTGCTTTAATTATGAACTGGTTGCAGGCAGACCTCCAGATCAAACGTCTTAGGAAAGGCATGATTTCCGTGGAACTGTGTTGAAGGTGTATATCGGTGGCTAGCGCGACATGGGCGTTGTAGAAAAAGGTGAGGCCGTTCCATTGATTAAGAAACAAACGGAAATCGTTGACGTTATTGCAAACTTGGTGATTTGAAATGGAAGAATAACGACCTCTAGATGGGGCAGAGCGATCTGATCTGGACTGTGGCACATATGATGTAGATTTGATAGATTCGGAGGTAGGCTGAGACTGAGGGCTTGGAGAATTTTGAGTGATTAGTGGGCAGGAGTGGGACTGATGAACGAGAGATCTACAAATAGAACATGAGATGTTACGGCAGGCGAGGAAAACACGATTATACAAATCGAAGTCCAGGGCACCCCAGTAGGGGCACTGGTTCCACTGCGCAACCTTTGTCACGCATTTAGCTGAAAATAGCTTGTGATAAGTGTAAAAGTGGCTGCCGCCGAATGACAGAGAAAAGTCAGCTATAATCGAGAGATAATCATTTAGCTCCTCACGCCTGTTTGGAAAAACTGAACAGATTACGTCTGTATATTTTCCAAATGCTAGATCGAATTCTGCGAGTGAAAGAATGCGATTGGAGCTAGAGGCTGAATCTTTAAGGCTCATGGAAAAAAGGCCACAGTCCAGGGATCGATAGCAATCTTTTTGCGGGATGGGAGATAGAAGAGATGTTAAGTCCACGTCCATACCTGAGAGGATTTGGGTGCGGAGCAGAATGGACACGGATGGGGGCTCCATGGCAATGGCATGAGCAGGAGTTGCTGTTGGAACGGTCGTGTAGAGAGTATAGGATGGAGGACGGGCTGGAATAGCGTTAGAGGGAGGAAGGCTGACAGGGGGAAAAGACGAAGCATGCACCGTGTGCAGAGGCAGCCTCACGCTGGGTTCTCTGCTCGTAGAAGGAAAGAAAGAAGTAGATGAGGAAATATAGGGGGGATGCAGACAAGAGACCGGAGCGGGACCCAATTGCGGAGGCAGCCTCACGCTGGGGGGCGCTCCAGAGATGGTTGGATAAGAAGTAGGAGGAGGAAGGACAGGAGCGGGATTTTGTGAGGAATGGGCGAGGCTGAGCAAATCTGAGGTGGGTAAAAGGTGGGCTTGGACAGGAGGAAAATTGGAATGGGCCAGGGCAAAGGTGGGAGCTTGGGAGCGTATTTGAGGGGCTAAATTGGCCTGTGAAAGCAAAGGGCTTAAGACCGTGGCAGCGAGACCTGCGCTATTGGGTTGGGGAGCGGGGATTACAGCTGCGGAAGCAGGTGCAGGTGCAAGTGCAGGTGTTGCGGCCGGGGAGGAAACGCTGGTAGAGCCCGAGGCTGTCTCGGCCTCCGTGTTGCGAGAGGCTAGCCTAGCTCTTTTAGACAGTCGACTGGAAGCTTTTTGAGGGCGGGTGGGGGTTACAGTTGGTGGAATCTCTCCAGATAGTGACTTCGTGTAAAGAGCGTACAACTGTGCTTTGGTTTGTCTACGGGAAAAATAAATGTTTGCGGAGACAAGAGCGTGCCGCAATCTGTTAACTGTCCATTTTGTTATGGTAGGGGTTGACGATGGTCCTGGTGGAGTCGGCTGTGCTGGAAGGCAAAGAGAAGTTGAGAAGCCTGGGGTCCGTGGCTGCCTGGCCAGAGGCGGGGTTGACCGCGGTGTGAGGTGGCGTCTTGGCGAACTTGGAGGAGGGCGCCGAGAAGGATGACTTCGTTCCTTGCTGGAGTGGCCGGTATGAGAAACGGAATTGGAGGAAGCTGGGTTCGGCTGCGTGGCGGAAGGAGGCTCCGAAGGACGGGAAAGTTCCTCGTCGGAGGTGAATAGCTGAAGCTTGTTGGGTGGGACATGTTTCACGGAATAGGGCGGGGCCACTATGCCGGAAGAATATTCGCTTTGACGGAACAAATGACTGCTGCTTATATACGGTCGAACCGATAATTGGCAGGACTGATTGATTAGGCTCCTCCCGAACCTGCGTTGTGAACTTCATAAAATCTTGCAGCATCTCCATTGTCAAAGGTCGACTTACTAATGATAGGTTCTGTATAGCGGGAGAGCCCATACCAATGGTCATGGAAAAGCCCATCAAAAACCTTGGACGTTGGTACACCGCAGACCTTAAAGACTCAAAACAGGTGGAACAACTCAGACAAGAGACAGTCAGTGGACTCAAGAAAATCAATGGTACAGCTCTACTGGGGAAGTTGAAGCTGTGGTGCTTCCAATTTGGTTTGTTGCCACGTCTTATGTGGCCAATTTCCATGTACGAGCTCACTTTATCTCACGCCAAGCACCTGGAGAGACTGGTAAGTATACAAGAGAGGAAATGGATTAGGCTACCAAGATGCCTTAGGAAGAGAGAGAGCTCCATTGTCCCTGTCTAAGAGATGCTGTTCCAACACTGGCGACAGGGAGGAAATGGAATCCAGTTACAGCAGTTGCTGATGCAAAGGCAGCCCTCAGACATCGGGATATTGTCTGTCAGGAGGAAGCAACTAGACGCGCTAGAGCAGTCTTCCAAGCCCAACAAGGCCGCTGGATGAGGTGGGAAGGTATAAAACGGTGTAAAATCACTTGGAGTGAGCTATGGAGCATGGAAAAAAACAGGCTAAGTTTTATCGTTAGAGCCACATATGATGTGCTGCCCTCTCCAACAAACTTGCAGGTATGGTGTGGACAAGACCCAGCCTGCCACCTGTGTGCAGCCCCGGAAAACCTCAGACATATTCTGGTGGGTTGTAAGAACAGCATGACACAGGGTAGGTACACATGGCGCCACAATCAAGTACTGAAGTGCTTGGCGGCAGCAATAGAGACCTTGCCACTGTTGCTGAAAGAAGCAGCAGCTGGCTGTGGCTGAAGTGGATGGACACAGTGTGGGCTGCCAAATGACCATGTAACAAAATGACACACAACCGGGTCTGACAAGCCTGTGGTGGGCCTGCCTCGGCTAAGGGTGTCTTGTGATAAAGGGTTGAAACACCCAATGAGACTGGGGTACACAACTGATGATGTGTTGCATTGGTGGAATCACTATACAAAGGTCATTGGCGACATCACCTCAACAAAAGGCATCTTTCACCCAGGCTAAAGTTCGCACAGAAACTGGGATCTGATGGACATCGGATAAGGTGTCTCACTGGCAACATCCATGAAAGATAAGTACACATCATGTACAGCATAATATATCATCAAAACGTAAAGGATCCCCACCCGATGACTGCAGTGAAGAATTGTACCGTCTTCATTATCCATCTTACCATACTAGTCCTTTTTCTTATTGTTCCCCATAAAGCAATTTGTAAATTCACGACTGATTATTGGGTATGGAGGCACGAACCATGGACATGGGATTAGGCCATGATCCTGGATTCTTGCTGAACCAAAATCAGAGCGTAACATTTGCGTCTCGCTGTGTTCTGCTCACAGCGAAGGAGAAAATGTTCTATGGTGTGGCTAAATGGTGCTGAATATCGGGATTATAACACCTAGTCCTATTATGCAAACTGAATTGATCCAGGAACATGTTGTACTTGGTGAAATCACGTTCACCTTCTCGTGCACCATCGTTACTAAGCAACAGGGTAAACAGCTGCTGGCTAGATGACACAAACGAACAACGGTTCGGACCCAAATAATATAATATGAACACAGTCCAATTCACAACCTTTTGGTCCTATGACCTTCATCCGGCATATATTCCTATTTTCATATATGCCCGATGAAGGTCATAGGACCAAACGGTTGTGAATTGGACTGTGTTCATATTAATAAATCGATTTTTTTCAGGTACTGATAGTGTGCAGGATTTATTTGTTTTTGCTTTGGCATTTTCAAAATAGAAAAATATTGTATTTGTATTGATAAATTTTTCCACATCGTATTTTGATCTGATCAAACTGAAGTATTTTGTATTTTTATTTGAATTACATTCTTATGTATTTGTGCCCATCTCTCTGTGACTGGATATGGAGAAAATGTGTTCCTTTGTGTGTAATGCAAGTAGCCTATGTTTGTGAAGCAGTTTTGCTGCAGAGTGATGATCATTACCTGGTCTCTTATAGGTTAGGCTAAGGGCACTCACTCTACACTGCACTGTCAATTTTAACCACTAACTAAACTACAACTCTAACTAAAGTCCTTCCAAGCCTATAACAAACATTTGGTGGACTAAATGGTTTGGGTGATTATATTTTAACAGAAACTATAAAACAATAAGTATGTTACACAGGAAGTCATTATCAAGCTACTGCAGGGTTTTGCATATTCAAACTAGTCTTTCCTGCCTATCTGTCTGAGTACACATGACACAGTATGTATTCGAATAATTGATACTGATGCGATACCTTGCTTGTGTAGTGTTCTTTGCGTTTCACCAAGCTTTTTTCTTCGCTCTCCCTGCATGTGTGAGATCAGGCCCCCAAAGTGTAGGCACTGTAATAATTTGCATAATTAATAAAACCGCCTAAAATCTGTTCATTAGTAACCTGTGTTGTGTGTGGATCGTTTCCTGAGTGCTTAACGCAGAATCCAATTTTAGTCCAATTAACATATACATGCTGGATGAAATCAAAATACAATCGCAATATCCAGTTCTCTTGGTTCGATTTCACAAAGACTTCGACTGGACGAACACGTTTACATGGAATTTGTAGTCCTATTTTTGCTTTATTTTGATTGAAATCAAATTTTAAAGTGCATGTAAAAGTACTTGACCATGTGAAAGTAAACATTTAAAACCCCAATGACCCAAAATGGCAGATCTTATGAGTGAACAACTGTGTTGCAAGAGTAATCTTTTTTATTTAATTATAAATTGAAATCTCTATAAATGTAATGGCGCTCATGACAACCAATCAAAAGTACAATTCTTGTGTTTCAGTCTGCTCACCAGTAGTTTTAGCAAGCCTTAATATACATGCATAATATTAATTATATATGAAAATTACTTAGTAAACTCTGGATGAATATCCTCATAAAATCGATGGAAAACACAGATAATTTTATTGATTTGAAATAAGCAGTCATACAGGACAAACACCTTTTTTGCATAAATCAAACATGTACAAACAGGCTTTAAAAAATGAAACAGTTCAATGTATTTCACAACTATACCTTGTGCTGGGTTTATAAGCACTTCATATAAAAACCATGCATAAAAAAGCATGACGCTCACGTGCCTAAAGCATAATTTGTTAAAATATATTATAGCATGAAATCTGAAAACTCTCTACTTGACCACTTTTCGCAGCTCAGCCAAGACCCAGATGGCGAAGGTGAGTAGTGCCACTGATCCGGACTGATGTGTGGCTGCCAGCGGCGTGGGAACATAGAGCAGCAGGGTGCTAATACCCAGAGCCACCTGAGAAATTCATCAGAAAAAAACAAAACTTATATTAGCACCATTACATATGAGGGTCATTATCACAGTTTTTCAAATCTAGTTGGTTTAATCTAACAATTACAATTGTAAAAATATTTGACAGGAAGAAGGTATACATACCATATCAACGACAAATAGTGTGACAACAACACTGTGTTCAATATAGCCTATGTAAAAAAAATTTAATAAATAGCTCACAATATTATTATTAATCACCATCTAGTGCAGGGGTGTCCAAACTCAGACCTGGAGGGCCGGTGTGCTGTAGAGTTTAGCTCCAACCCCAATTAAACACACTTGAACCAGCTAATCAAGCTCTTACTAGGCATACTAGAAACTTCCCAGCAGGTGTGTTGAGGCAAGCTGGAGCTAAACTCTGCAGGACCCCGGCCCTCCAGGACTGAGTTTGGGCACCCCTGATCTAGTGGCTCTAGAAAAAAAAATGCACGGTGCCCAGATGCATTAAAATAGTTTTCTAAAATGTACTAGAAGAAATATGAATTATTATTAGTAATAATTCATAATAAGAATTATAATTGTAAAAATATTATTGCAAGGTGGTGCATTTTTAAGGTAACTTAAATTTAGAAAATGTACTGTAAATGAATGCCAACATTTTCTATGCTTTTAAAAGGATACTATTGCTTTGAATCTATTATATTATTTGTCCAAAATATAATAAAAAAAAATTTATAATGTAACAACCTTTATTATATTATGAGTTCAAGATTACATTATGAAAATTTTATTACATTATTAATAAATTATTACATTATGCACAGTTAATTATTAATAGCTACATGCGATCAAACCGTTTGGGGGATCTGAATGATTCAGGGAAAAGCCTGTTATTAGTTATTAGTGAAAATATAAATGTATATATTATAGTGCCGCATTGTGGTCAGTTCTAACAACAGCCTCGCTTTGACACTATAGTGCATTCAGAGAGTATTTCAGACAGAGTACTGAAGTAGTCACATTGACATAAGTATTCAGGCCCTTAACTCAGTTAGTTGAAGCACCTTTGGCAGAGATTCCAGCCTCAAGTCTTTTTGGGTATGATGCCACAAGCTCTGTTCTTCTGGATTTTGGGATTTTCTGTAATTTTCCTCTGCAAATGTGACAGATTGGATGGGAACTGTTGCTGGAAAGCCATTTTCAGATCTCTCCAGATCTGTTTGATTTGGTTCAAGTCTGGATTCTGGCTGGGCTGCTCAAGAACCGTCCCTAAGTCGCTCTTGTGTTGTCTAGGCTGTGCTGATTGTGCTGTTGGAAGGTAAACCTTTGGTCCAATCTGAGGTCTTGATCATTAAGAATGTGTTTATTTTGCTGTTCAGCTTTCCTTTTAGTCCTCTAGCCCCCCCCCAGGATATGCTTGGTTTATTATATTGACAGGTGTCTGCCTTTCCAAGCAATCAAATTTGTCTGAGATGGACTCAATTCAGTGTGTAGAAATATCTCAAAGATGACCCAGAGAAATGGGATGCACCTAAGCTAAATGTGAAGCATCTCAGCAAAGGATCTGAATACTTATGTCAATGTTATGTCAGCGTCAAAGACATTTCTAGCTGCTGAGATCTGATTGGCTGCAGGTGTCCATATTTGTGATATTTGAAGGATATGTTAGCATTTGCACCAAAGAAGATGCATGTCAGTTTTCAATTTAATTGATCATATGGTAGCAGAATTATGATGATTTTTAATTTGTTGTTTCCTCAAAGCATTTCTAATGTGTGACGTTTCATTGAGACGCTGCGTTCAGTAGCTATAGGTAAATTAGTGACCATTTCATTTGTTTATATCATTGTAATTTTTGATGATGAAAGCTTAGCAGAGATGTATGTTTTGTAGACTTTGATTCTAGCCCTTATAGTTCCAGAATTCACAACTAAAATGCGAATTACCATATTACTACCTGCATGTGTGTGTGTGCATAGCGAGGGGCATTTCTGATCGTCCCACCAGTTGAACTACATCTGCGATTTACAGCCTCTGATTCCCAGATTCTTTTCAGGCATAATAATAATAATAATAACTACAACAAAAATCTGATCAAATAGGGTTCAAGCACAATTTGGTTAATAATCATTTTTAGAGGAAGAAGAAGAAAATCAGTACAAATACAATAGGACTGGACCCCTAATAAGTGTATACTGCTGTATATGATGCCGTTTGAAGCTTTTTACTTGTGTATAGGCCATGGCTGTGAGACAGCCGATCGCGATCTTCACCCGTCTGGGCAGATGGACTCGTCTGGAGAACAGGTAGAGTCCTGTGATGGCTGACAGTGAGGCGATGCCCTGCACAAACATGAAGCACGTCAGCTAAAGCACATCCGCTACAGCACTGACACATTTCAGCTGACAGGAGCAGTGCTTACCAGAATACGATGGTCAAACTAAACCATGGTGGGATTTTCAAACACATTCTTGATGGCTGGGGAAAAAGCCAGAAGATCATCAGGGATCCAGTGCTCGCCCATCTTTGGGAAGGAGTTATAAACCAAACCCGCATCCAGTCCAGCGACAAAAGCACCTGTAAGGGACCATTGGAGAGAAAAAAAAGCACTTCATCATTGGATAGACTTATAAACTATCAAATCTGACTAAACAGCCTTAACAAATATGTTCCTCCTGATGTATTGAGTTACAGATTCAAGTTCCAAATTCAATTCAAGTTAAATGCTACTGACAGCATTTCCTCCATGTAAACAGTTCTGTATGGATACTACTATAACATTTGATAATTTTTATTATTTATATCATTGTGTCCCATCCTCCATGTCATAAAATAAAAACTACAGATATAGCTGATTACTCTGCATGCAAGTAAAAAAGAACGGTAGACTAGTTTTCAATACATGGATTTTACGGAAGGGGATTAGGGCCAAGCAATAATAAAAAAAATAAACCATCTCGAGATTGAAGTCATTATAATGCGAGATTAATCTCGTACATTTTTTTTAATTTCAAGAAAAATGTCGAAATAAAATGTTGAGTTAAATCATTCAATTTCGAGAGTAAAGTCGTTGTGTTTCGAGAAAAAAACTCCTTAAATTTCGAGAAAAATGTCTAAATAAAATAGTGAGAATAAAGTCATTAAATTACGAGAATATAATAAAGTCGAAATAAAATGCTGAGAATAAACACACTCGTGTCATGTTCGTTTGATCTCGCTGGACATTGTTAGTCAGCGTCTGCACTGGCACAGATCATGATGCTCGTGGATGAAGCGTATGCGCCTTTTGCCAAACTCGCTCTTCTTCCTTTTTTCATCACATATCACATAAGAAAAGTGGAAATCAATCGCCTAACGAGTGTTTAATAATGATTTATTCATTGGGTAGGTTTAGGGGTAGGTAGGCTATAATGAAGGCTTTGCTGTGTACCAATAAGGCAGTGTCTATTTAATAATTTTAATAAATAAAATCATTTACACAGTATCTTATTATTGCATGCTGTTAATGTACAACAATACCGAGGTGGAAATAGTATCTGTCACTATTTATAAGTATAAATAGCATCTAATTACTATTTACACTTATTGCAAATATCTGCTACTTTTACATATCTTGCATTAGAATGACTTTAATCTTTTTTTTTGTTATTATTATTATTATTATTATTGCTTGGCCCTAATCCTCTTCCATAGGATTTAGTAGCTGTTTTAAGTCATTATTTTTACCACATTATTTAATATTCCTTACAAACACAGATAGTTAATTTACATTTGATAAGAAACACTATGTATTTCAATAGCTCCAATCTGTGTCTGTTATCTATCTTTTTTAACACATTTATTCCCGTACTGCAGAGTCCTGCACGTGCCATGCAAGGAAAAAGAAATAAAATTAATTAAGGAACAATTGACAATCTAATATTAGTTTGTTCTTTTCTTTTAGTTTAAAAATAAGCATGTTAGATTCATTTGTTCCCAGAAAATTATAAATAATAATAATATGTGCACGTTTTAACTATAACATATTAAAGGAACAAATTAATAAAACATGCTCGCAAATTATAGTTATTACTGCATGTAATATGCAAGGCCCTGTAAATGACACATTTTACATAAAATTGCAGGTTTCCATATTCACTGATTGTATTCAATGTGTTATTTTAGTCCATTTTTAATACAGGGGTTCTCAAATCTGGCCCTCGAGGTCTACTTTACTGCAGAGTTTAGCTCCAACCCTAATGAAACACACCTGAACAAGCTCATCAAGGTCTTCAGGACAGAGATGGTCTTATTATTGGGTGATGCGAGGGTCTGTAGTACTTGCCATTGGAAAAAGTGTAACAGCTATCAGTCACGTGAGGCACCTCAGCCAATCATACAACAGCCTCTGGTCTCCTTCCCTGCGGACCACCAATGTACACGCCTTTTTGGCTAAAGGTTGCAGGCTTGCTTTCCAATGGCTTTGTTCAGGATCACTAAACAGCTACTGGCGGGTGATTTGATCAG
>NW_015505815.1:481249-509839 GCF_001515645.1 Sinocyclocheilus grahami
CTGGGGTCTGTGGCTGCCTGGCCAGAGGCGGGGTTGACCGCGGTGTGAGGTGGCGTCTTGGCGAACTTGGAGGAGGGCGCCGAGAAGGATGACTTCGTTCCTTGCTGGAGTGGCCGGTATGAGAAACGGAATTGGAGGAAGCTGGGTTCGGCTGCGTGGCGGAAGGAGGCTCCGAAGGACGGGAAAGTTCCTCGTCGGAGGTGAATAGCTGAAGCTTGTTGGGTGGGACATGTTTCACGGAATAGGGCGGGGCCACTATGCCGGAAGAATATTCGCTTTGACGGAACAAATGACTGCTGCTTATATACGGTCGAACCGATAATTGGCAGGACTGATTGATTAGGCTCCTCCCGAACCTGCGTTGTGAACTTCATAAAATCTTGCAGCATCTCCATTGTCAAAGGTCGACTTACTAATGATAGGTTCTGTATAGCGGGAGAGCCCATACCAATGGTCATGGAAAAGCCCATCAAAAGCCTTGGACGTTGGTACACCACAGACATTAAAGACTCAAAACAGGTGGAACAACTCAGACAAGAGACAGTCAGTGGACTCAAGAAAATCAATGGTACAGCTCTACTGGGGAAGTTGAAGCTGTGGTGCTTCCAATTTGGTTTGTTGCCACGTCTTATGTGGCCAATTTCCATGTACGAGCTCACTTTATCTCACGCCAAGCACCTGGAGAGACTGGTAAGTATACAAGAGAGGAAATGGATTAGGCTACCAAGATGCCTTAGGAAGAGAGAGAGCTCCATTGTCCCTGTCTAAGAGATGCTGTTCCAACACTGGCGACAGGGAGGAAATGGAATCCAGTTACAGCAGTTGCTGATGCAAAGGCAGCCCTCAGACATCGGGATATTGTCTGTCAGGAGGAAGCAACTAGACGCGCTAGAGCAGTCTTCCAAGCCCAACAAGGCCGCTGGATGAGGTGGGAAGGTATAAAACGGTGTAAAATCACTTGGAGTGAGCTATGGAGCATGGAAAAAAACAGGCTAAGTTTTATCGTTAGAGCCACATATGATGTGCTGCCCTCTCCAACAAACTTGCAGGTATGGTGTGGACAAGACCCAGCCTGCCACCTGTGTGCAGCCCCGGAAAACCTCAGACATATTCTGGTGGGTTGTAAGAACAGCATGACACAGGGTAGGTACACATGGCGCCACAATCAAGTACTGAAGTGCTTGGCGGCAGCAATAGAGACCTTGCCACTGTTGCTGAAAGAAGCAGCAGCTGGCTGTGGCTGAAGTGGATGGACACAGTGTGGGCTGCCAAATGACCATGTAACAAAATGACACACAACCGGGTCTGACAAGCCTGTGGTGGGCCTGCCTCGGCTAAGGGTGTCTTGTGATAAAGGGTTGAAACACCCAATGAGACTGGGGTACACAACTGATGATGTGTTGCATTGGTGGAATCACTATACAAAGGTCATTGGCGACATCACCTCAACAAAAGGCATCTTTCACCCAGGCTAAAGTTCGCACAGAAACTGGGATCTGATGGACATCGGATAAGGTGTCTCACTGGCAACATCCATGAAAGATAAGTACACATCATGTACAGCATAATATATCATCAAAACGTAAAGGATCCCCACCCGATGACTGCAGTGAAGAATTGTACCGTCTTCATTATCCATCTTACCATACTAGTCCTTTTTCTTATTGTTCCCCATAAAGCAATTTGTAAATTCACGACTGATTATTGGGTATGGAGGCACGAACCATGGACATGGGATTAGGCCATGATCCTGGATTCTTGCTGAACCAAAATCAGAGCGTAACATTTGCGTCTCGCTGTGTTCTGCTCACAGCGAAGGAGAAAATGTTCTATGGTGTGGCTAAATGGTGCTGAATATCGGGATTATAACACCTAGTCCTATTATGCAAACTGAATTGATCCAGGAACATGTTGTACTTGGTGAAATCACGTTCACCTTCTCGTGCACCATCGTTACTAAGCAACAGGGTAAACAGCTGCTGGCTAGATGACACAAACGAACAACGGTTCGGACCCAAATAATATAATATGAACACAGTCCAATTCACAACCTTTTGGTCCTATGACCTTCATCCGGCATATATTCCTATTTTCATATATGCCCGATGAAGGTCATAGGACCAAACGGTTGTGAATTGGACTGTGTTCATATTAATAAATCGATTTTTTTCAGGTACTGATAGTGTGCAGGATTTATTTGTTTTTGCTTTGGCATTTTCAAAATAGAAAAATATTGTATTTGTATTGATAAATTTTTCCACATCGTATTTTGATCTGATCAAACTGAAGTATTTTGTATTTTTATTTGAATTACATTCTTATGTATTTGTGCCCATCTCTCTGTGACTGGATATGGAGAAAATGTGTTCCTTTGTGTGTAATGCAAGTAGCCTATGTTTGTGAAGCAGTTTTGCTGCAGAGTGATGATCATTACCTGGTCTCTTATAGGTTAGGCTAAGGGCACTCACTCTACACTGCACTGTCAATTTTAACCACTAACTAAACTACAACTCTAACTAAAGTCCTTCCAAGCCTATAACAAACATTTGGTGGACTAAATGGTTTGGGTGATTATATTTTAACAGAAACTATAAAACAATAAGTATGTTACACAGGAAGTCATTATCAAGCTACTGCAGGGTTTTGCATATTCAAACTAGTCTTTCCTGCCTATCTGTCTGAGTACACATGACACAGTATGTATTCGAATAATTGATACTGATGCGATACCTTGCTTGTGTAGTGTTCTTTGCGTTTCACCAAGCTTTTTTCTTCGCTCTCCCTGCATGTGTGAGATCAGGCCCCCAAAGTGTAGGCACTGTAATAATTTGCATAATTAATAAAACCGCCTAAAATCTGTTCATTAGTAACCTGTGTTGTGTGTGGATCGTTTCCTGAGTGCTTAACGCAGAATCCAATTTTAGTCCAATTAACATATACATGCTGGATGAAATCAAAATACAATCGCAATATCCAGTTCTCTTGGTTCGATTTCACAAAGACTTCGACTGGACGAACACGTTTACATGGAATTTGTAGTCCTATTTTTGCTTTATTTTGATTGAAATCAAATTTTAAAGTGCATGTAAAAGTACTTGACCATGTGAAAGTAAACATTTAAAACCCCAATGACCCAAAATGGCAGATCTTATGAGTGAACAACTGTGTTGCAAGAGTAATCTTTTTTATTTAATTATAAATTGAAATCTCTATAAATGTAATGGCGCTCATGACAACCAATCAAAAGTACAATTCTTGTGTTTCAGTCTGCTCACCAGTAGTTTTAGCAAGCCTTAATATACATGCATAATATTAATTATATATGAAAATTACTTAGTAAACTCTGGATGAATATCCTCATAAAATCGATGGAAAACACAGATAATTTTATTGATTTGAAATAAGCAGTCATACAGGACAAACACCTTTTTTGCATAAATCAAACATGTACAAACAGGCTTTAAAAAATGAAACAGTTCAATGTATTTCACAACTATACCTTGTGCTGGGTTTATAAGCACTTCATATAAAAACCATGCATAAAAAAGCATGACGCTCACGTGCCTAAAGCATAATTTGTTAAAATATATTATAGCATGAAATCTGAAAACTCTCTACTTGACCACTTTTCGCAGCTCAGCCAAGACCCAGATGGCGAAGGTGAGTAGTGCCACTGATCCGGACTGATGTGTGGCTGCCAGCGGCGTGGGAACATAGAGCAGCAGGGTGCTAATACCCAGAGCCACCTGAGAAATTCATCAGAAAAAAACAAAACTTATATTAGCACCATTACATATGAGGGTCATTATCACAGTTTTTCAAATCTAGTTGGTTTAATCTAACAATTACAATTGTAAAAATATTTGACAGGAAGAAGGTATACATACCATATCAACGACAAATAGTGTGACAACAACACTGTGTTCAATATAGCCTATGTAAAAAAAAATTTAATAAATAGCTCACAATATTATTATTAATCACCATCTAGTGCAGGGGTGTCCAAACTCAGACCTGGAGGGCCGGTGTGCTGTAGAGTTTAGCTCCAACCCCAATTAAACACACTTGAACCAGCTAATCAAGCTCTTACTAGGCATACTAGAAACTTCCCAGCAGGTGTGTTGAGGCAAGCTGGAGCTAAACTCTGCAGGACCCCGGCCCTCCAGGACTGAGTTTGGGCACCCCTGATCTAGTGGCTCTAGAAAAAAAAATGCACGGTGCCCAGATGCATTAAAATAGTTTTCTAAAATGTACTAGAAGAAATATGAATTATTATTAGTAATAATTCATAATAAGAATTATAATTGTAAAAATATTATTGCAAGGTGGTGCATTTTTAAGGTAACTTAAATTTAGAAAATGTACTGTAAATGAATGCCAACATTTTCTATGCTTTTAAAAGGATACTATTGCTTTGAATCTATTATATTATTTGTCCAAAATATAATAAAAAATTTTTTATAATGTAACAACCTTTATTATATTATGAGTTCAAGATTACATTATGAAAATTTTATTACATTATTAATAAATTATTACATTATGCACAGTTAATTATTAATAGCTCCATGCGATCAAACCGTTTGGGGGATCTGAATGATTCAGGGAAAAGCCTGTTATTAGTTATTAGTGAAAATATAAATGTATATATTATAGTGCCGCATTGTGGTCAGTTCTAACAACAGCCTCGCTTTGACACTATAGTGCATTCAGAGAGTATTTCAGACAGAGTACTGAAGTAGTCACATTGACATAAGTATTCAGGCCCTTAACTCAGTTAGTTGAAGCACCTTTGGCAGAGATTCCAGCCTCAAGTCTTTTTGGGTATGATGCCACAAGCTCTGTTCTTCTGGATTTTGGGATTTTCTGTAATTTTCCTCTGCAAATGTGACAGATTGGATGGGAACTGTTGCTGGAAAGCCATTTTCAGATCTCTCCAGATCTGTTTGATTTGGTTCAAGTCTGGATTCTGGCTGGGCTGCTCAAGAACCGTCCCTAAGTCGCTCTTGTGTTGTCTAGGCTGTGCTGATTGTGCTGTTGGAAGGTAAACCTTTGGTCCAATCTGAGGTCTTGATCATTAAGAATGTGTTTATTTTGCTGTTCAGCTTTCCTTTTAGTCCTCTAGCCCCCCCCCAGGATATGCTTGGTTTATTATATTGACAGGTGCCTGCCTTTCCAAACAATCAAATTTGTCTCAGATGGACTCAATTCAGTGTGTAGAAATATCTCAAAGATGACCCAGAGAAATGGGATGCACCTAAGCTAAATGTGAAGCATCTCAGCAAAGGATCTGAATACTTATGTCAATGTTATGTCAGCGTCAAAGACATTTCTAGCTGCTGAGATCTGATTGGCTGCAGGTGTCCATATTTGTGATATTTGAAGGATATGTTAGCATTTGCACCAAAGAAGATGCATGTCAGTTTTCAATTTAATTGATCATATGGTAGCAGAATTATGATGATTTTTAATTTGTTGTTTCCTCAAAGCATTTCTAATGTGTGACGTTTCATTGAGACGCTGCGTTCAGTAGCTATAGGTAAATTAGTGACCATTTCATTTGTTTATATCATTGTAATTTTTGATGATGAAAGCTTAGCAGAGATGTATGTTTTGTAGACTTTGATTCTAGCCCTTATAGTTCCAGAATTCACAACTAAAATGCGAATTACCATATTACTACCTGCATGTGTGTGTGTGCATAGCGAGGGGCATTTCTGATCGTCCCACCAGTTGAACTACATCTGCGATTTACAGCCTCTGATTCCCAGATTCTTTTCAGGCATAATAATAATAATAATAACTACAACAAAAATCTGATCAAATAGGGTTCAAGCACAATTTGGTTAATAATCATTTTTAGAGGAAGAAGAAGAAAATCAGTACAAATACAATAGGACTGGACCCCTAATAAGTGTATACTGCTGTATATGATGCCGTTTGAAGCTTTTTACTTGTGTATAGGCCATGGCTGTGAGACAGCCGATCGCGATCTTCACCCGTCTGGGCAGATGGACTCGTCTGGAGAACAGGTAGAGTCCTGTGATGGCTGACAGTGAGGCGATGCCCTGCACAAACATGAAGCACGTCAGCTAAAGCACATCCGCTACAGCACTGACACATTTCAGCTGACAGGAGCAGTGCTTACCAGAATACGATGGTCAAACTAAACCATGGTGGGATTTTCAAACACATTCTTGATGGCTGGGGAAAAAGCCAGAAGATCATCAGGGATCCAGTGCTCGCCCATCTTTGGGAAGGAGTTATAAACCAAACCCGCATCCAGTCCAGCGACAAAAGCACCTGTAAGGGACCATTGGAGAGAAAAAAAAGCACTTCATCATTGGATAGACTTATAAACTATCAAATCTGACTAAACAGCCTTAACAAATATGTTCCTCCTGATGTATTGAGTTACAGATTCAAGTTCCAAATTCAATTCAAGTTAAATGCTACTGACAGCATTTCCTCCATGTAAACAGTTCTGTATGGATACTACTATAACATTTGATAATTTTTATTATTTATATCATTGTGTCCCATCCTCCATGTCATAAAATAAAAACTACAGATATAGCTGATTACTCTGCATGCAAGTAAAAAAGAACGGTAGACTAGTTTTCAATACATGGATTTTACGGAAGGGGATTAGGGCCAAGCAATAATAAAAAAAATAAACCATCTCGAGATTGAAGTCATTATAATGCGAGATTAATCTCGTACATTTTTTTTAATTTCAAGAAAAATGTCGAAATAAAATGTTGAGTTAAATCATTCAATTTCGAGAGTAAAGTCGTTGTGTTTCGAGAAAAAAACTCCTTAAATTTCGAGAAAAATGTCTAAATAAAATAGTGAGAATAAAGTCATTAAATTACGAGAATATAATAAAGTCGAAATAAAATGCTGAGAATAAACACACTCGTGTCATGTTCGTTTGATCTCGCTGGACATTGTTAGTCAGCGTCTGCACTGGCACAGATCATGATGCTCGTGGATGAAGCGTATGCGCCTTTTGCCAAACTCGCTCTTCTTCCTTTTTTCATCACATATCACATAAGAAAAGTGGAAATCAATCGCCTAACGAGTGTTTAATAATGATTTATTCATTGGGTAGGTTTAGGGGTAGGTAGGCTATAATGAAGGCTTTGCTGTGTACCAATAAGGCAGTGTCTATTTAATAATTTTAATAAATAAAATCATTTACACAGTATCTTATTATTGCATGCTGTTAATGTACAACAATACCGAGGTGGAAATAATATCTGTCACTATTTATAAGTATAAATAGCATCTAATTACTATTTACACTTATTGCAAATATCTGCTACTTTTACATATCTTGCATTAGAATGACTTTAATCTTTTTTTTTGTTATTATTATTATTATTATTATTGCTTGGCCCTAATCCTCTTCCATAGGATTTAGTAGCTGTTTTAAGTCATTATTTTTACCACATTATTTAATATTCCTTACAAACACAGATAGTTAATTTACATTTGATAAGAAACACTATGTATTTCAATAGCTCCAAGCTGTGTCTGTTATCTATCTTTTTTAACACATTTATTCCCGTACTGCAGAGTCCTGCACGTGCCATGCAAGGAAAAAGAAATAAAATTAATTAAGGAACAATTGACACTCTAATATTAGTTTGTTCTTTTCTTTTAGTTTAAAAATAAGCATGTTAGATTCATTTGTTCCCAGAAAATTATAAATAATAATAATATGTGCACGTTTTAACTATAACATATTAAAGGAACAAATTAATAAAACATGCTCGCAAATTATAGTTATTACTGCATGTAATATGCAAGGCCCTGTAAATGACACATTTTACATAAAATTGCAGGTTTCCATATTCACTGATTGTATTCAATGTGTTATTTTAGTCCATTTTTAATACAGGGGTTCTCAAATCTGGCCCTCGAGGTCTACTTTACTGCAGAGTTTAGCTCCAACCCTAATGAAACACACCTGAACAAGCTCATCAAGGTCTTCAGGACAGAGATGGTCTTATTATTGGGTGATGCGAGGGTCTGTAGTACTTGCAATTGGAAAAAGTGTAACAGCTATCAGTCACGTGAGGCACCTCAGCCAATCATACAACAGCCTCTGGTCTCCTTCCCTGCGGACCACCAATGTACACGCCTTTTTGGCTAAAGGTTGCAGGCTTGCTTTCCAATGGCTTTGTTCAGGATCACTAAACAGCTACTGGCGGGTGATTTGATCAGGGTTGGAGCTAAACTCAGCGGGAAAGTGGACCTCGAGGCACAGAGTTGAGAAGCCCTCATTTAATGGCCCGTAGAAAGTGTGGTTGTTTTCTAATTGCTGTGATTATTTCATGTGAGCGACAGGAGGCTGGGAGAGGAAGGATTGACACATGGATAACCTTACTGCCCTGTGCATATGGTTATAAAAGAATCAATTTATAATAAACACTGCACCACACAAGTCACGTCATGTATTTGCTCATACCTGAGAGAGCCGTGAGGAAGACCAGGCCGCCTGTAACCTTGGCAAACCTCCTTAACTGCAGCAAATTCCTGCTGTCGGGAATCTACAGTGGAGCAGAGACAGCAGCATGATCTGTGACGCATCCAAACCTCCTGAAACAGCAGCAGGCAGAGCTGAAATCACAGCTTACCTTGTTGGCAGGCAGCATGAGAGTGAGTCCCGTCCAGAGACTGGAGCAGTACAGCAGCAGAGCGGAGCCCAGATGAGCCGCCAGCCTGTACTGACTGACACGGGGAATGTCGTGTGATTCGGGTTTCTCCTCCAGACCACTCTTCACCATGTACCATCCAAGAAGACCCTGAGCATGTGCATCCATTAACAGATGTTTATTACATAACACAATCTGAATGGACTGAAACTGATGACAGTATGCACTCTTCACAATTTTAAGATGTACTAACTACTACAGCATCATCAACATTTCAATAATAAAAAAAAAAACATACAACAGTTAGGTTACACAGAAGTGGTTCTATATGTGACCCTGGGACCACAAAACCAGTCATAATTTTCGAAATTGAGATTTATACATCATCTGAAAGCTGAATAAATAAGCTTTCCATTGATGTATGGTTTGGTACATTATTTGGCCGAGATACAACTATTTGAAAATCTGGAATCTGAGGGTGCAAAAAAATCTAAATATTGAGAAAATCATCTTTAAAGTTGTCCAAATGAAGTTCTTAGCAATGCATATTACTAATCAAACATTAAGCTTTAATATATTTACGGTAGGACATTTACTAAATATCTTCATGGAACATGATCTTTACTTAATATCCTAATGATTTTTGGTATAAAATAAAATTGCTACAAATATACCCCAGCGACTCAACACTGCTTTTGTGCTGTAGGGTCACAAATATCAAAACAAGTTGTTTATACGAACTAAAACGGAAGAAACTTTTACATCAAAATATAATCAAAAATATATTATATTGCCGTTTAATATTTTAAGTTGCTCATACTAAATGGACAAAAATGTCTTTATTTATATTTAAATTGTTATTTTTAATTGAGCACCAATAATAATTCACAAAATCAGCATAGAATGATTTCTGAAGATCATATGGCACTGAAGACTGGAGTAATGATGCTGAAAATACAGCTGCACATCACAGAAATAAATTACAGTTTATCAGATATTCATATAAAACTGTAATTTTAAATTGTAATACTATTTCACAGTATTGATGTTTCTACTGTATTTTTGATCAGCCTTGGTGCATTTAAAAACATAAAAAACATTTAAAACATTTTACTTTTGACTTTTGTAAATTATGTTTTCTTGATCTCTTTAGTGTTTTTGTTGCAGTTTTGCTTTAAAATGATTAGTTTGAAGTCACCATTAACATTATTGGTGTTAAATTAATTTCCGTGGAATTATTTAAATGCATTCAACTACCAACTGCAGCGGTGATAAATTTACAGAGCTTTATGAGTAATAATTATAATAAGCAATTTTTTCTTTTAGGCATTTATTTAGTTTTCAGCCTAGTGAATTCCTGGTGCATCACTACTGACAATAGTTTAGACCTGACAAACTTTAATACACATTAAACTCAAAATACCCAGTCAAGTGTAGAAATGAGATTTTTAATTACATTCATTATATCATCGCAGACTGGTTATGATCATATGGCCATGAAACACTCCTTCAAAAGCAATACTGCCCATGTGGTTAATCCAGAACTTACTACAACATGTACAGTGCCCTCCACTAATATTGGCACCCTTGGTAAACATGAGCAAAGGCAGCTGTGAAAATAAATCTGCATCATTGATCTTTTTGAGCTTTCATTAAAAAAATTCATTGAAGTAAAACAATTGAAAGTGGGGGGAAACTCACCTTGTGAAATAAATGTCTTTCTCCAATGCATGTTGGCCACAATTATTGGCACCCTTAGAAATTCTTATGAGTAAAATATCTCTGAAGAATATTCACATTCATAATTAAATTTTTTTGCAGACAGGGTGACTAGGAGCATGAAATTCTCCAGCCATGACTTCCTTTTCCACAGGATTATAAATATGAGGAACACAAAGACCAAATTCCCTTAATCATCCATCACAAGGAGTAAAACCAAAGAATGTAGTTCTGATGCAGAACAAGACTGTTGAGCTTCACAAAATAGAAAGTGGCTGTAAGAAAAGAGCTAAAGCATTGAAAATCCTCATTGCCACCATCAGAGCAATAATTAAGAAGTTCCAATCAACTAAAGATGTTACAAATCTGCCTGGAAGAGGACGTGTGTCTATATAGTCCTAATGCTCGGTGAGGAGGAGAGTTTGAGTTGCTAAAGACTCTCCAAGGACCACAGCTGGAGAATTGCAAAGATTAGTCGAGTCTTGCGGTCAGAAAGCCTTAAAAAAATAAAATAAAAATTCAAACAGCCCCTACATCACCACATGTTGTTTCAGGAAAAACCCTCCTCGCTCATTCAAAAACAAACTCCAGCATATTCAGTTGTCAGACACGACTGGAACTTCGACAGGACTGGCTTCTATGGTCAAAAAAGAGCTTTTGGCAGCAAACCCACCAGATAGGTATGGTGCAAACAGGGATAAATAGTAGCCCATGCCCACAGTTAAATATACTGCTGGATCTTTAATGTTGTGGGCTTGTTCAGATACATGGCATCATGGATTCTATCAAATACCAACAGATAAAAAAAATCTAAACCTGACTGCCTGTTAGGAATCTTATAATGGGCCGTGGTTGGATCTTCCATCAGGACAATGACCCAAAACAAACATCAAAATCAGATGTGTCACTGAGCAAAAAATGAAGCTTCTGCCTTGGCTGTCCCAGTTCCCTGAGCTGAACCCTATAGAAAATGAGTGAGGTGAACTGAAGTGAAGGAGCTGTGAATCTGATGTATGACGGATTGGTCTCTGATCTCTTGTCAGGTGTTCTCCAAACTCTTCAGGCATTATTGGAGAAAACTCAGAGCTGCTATCTTGGGTAAAGGACGTTGCAATAATTAGGTGCCAACGTGAACTAGATACATTTATTTCATAATGAGGTTCCCCCCCCCACTTTCCATTGCTTTACTTCAATGATGGGTTAGAATTTTGTGATTTTTTTGAATGAAAGATCAAAAGGATGAACCATGCAGATTTATTTTCACAGCCACCTTTGTTCTTATTTACCAAGTGTGCCAATTTTAGTGGAGAGCACTGTACATTTATTCATTTAGTGCATCCAAATCAACTTACAAACGAGGAATGTGCCAAAGCCAAGCATTTATCCTACAGAGGCAATACTTGACTAACCAAACTTCTTTTTGTTTGTGTGTGTGTGTGTGTGATGTGTGTGGAGATGAGATTTCACTGCATGGTGACTGGTTACCTGGAAGACGACAAAGCCACACAGGCCCAGAACACGAGCCTTCATGGAGTGGCTGAAGTAGCCTCTTTTCCAGAAATATACTGTAGGAAAAATGTATGCTAATCCAACCAACCAGCCACCACATGCGGTGACCCCACTCCATGTAGAAGATGAACTTAAACTCTGTCAGAGTCATGTCATGATTCAAGCTGTGAAAAACAGGGCGTCATTTTTTGAATGCAATTTTCATGTAACCAAACACACTAAACCTACTGCAGCTGAAGCATCATACTAGAGCCCGACCGATATATCGTTTGCCAATATTATCGGCCGATATGAGCCTGTCGCCGATATATCGGTATCGGCGAATATGCTGCCGATATGAATTTTTTTTTACAGAACATATAAAGAACATTAAAATGGTGTAATTGCGTCGTTTGTCCAGCAGAGCACACTCCATTGTTTGCTACTGGTGACCTGGATGAAACGCTTTAAAGCGTAATTCTATGGAAAACCATTGAAACTTTGAACGGCCATATCTCCGTAACGGCATGTTGAATCCACACCAAATTCGGGGGATCCCTTCAGCTCGAGGAACCCCCTCGAAAGCCAATGGAGTGTACGTCTAGAGGCCCGCTTTCGAATGAGACCACCCCCGCATCGATAGCCCCCGGGGTTCGGGAGTTACGAGTGGTTATAATTCGCAGTCCGGCGCCGACCGATCTAGCGATCCCGGGGGGCTACCGATGCGTGGAGGGTGGCGTTCAAGAGGGCTCCTCGAGCTGAAGGCATCCCCCGAATTTGATGGAGATCCGCCGGTGCGTTCGAGATAGTGACACCAGTCAGCACTTACACTTCAATAAGGAGGTCTCTTGTTCAGGCAGCAGCATTCAAGCGTGGTCTTATTCGACCGTAAGTGCCCGTGTTTCTGGTGATCTGAATGAACGCACAGACAGAGCGTGTCGCTCCAACAGCGTGAGAACGTTCTCCGGGAGCACCGATGTTACCAGATTATCGGTTTCAGTGGGCGGAGCAAACATGCATATTCATGAGTTTCCCAGGTGGAACTGAGAATTTCAGTTCAAGCTCCTTGTATCTCAGCAGGTTTAATGGGATATTTAAAAAAAGGGTAAATATATTTACAGCGTTGCACAAACCTATGCCTAAACTACATTTGTTCATCATTTTATAATGTTTGTATTAGTCTGCACGTTTTAAACCGGCATGAATCTAGTGCTCATGACCAGTGACACACTCACATACTGAATGGCAGACTGTTGTTGGATGCATGTTTTCTTTTGTAAATTGTCTTTTGGCTTTCATTTGTCTCCTTTCTAAATTTGGGTTATGTGGGAGAGGGAACTGAGGGAAGAACTTGTCTATGTATCTTTTTTTTTTGTAATGTTGTTAGCACCCAGAATATAGTAATTCTCTAAATTCTATATTCTCTATAGATTCTCTAAATTCTATATTCTCTAAATTCTATGTTCTCTATAGATTCTCTAAATTCTATATTCTCTATAGATTCTCTAATTCTCTAAATTCTATGTTCTCTATAGATTCTCTAATTCTCTAAATTGCTTTTATTCAAATATGTGCAAAGTCATATGTTCTTTAAATGCATACATACGAAATGCAAAAATGTTTTATCTTTATTGCCACAACATATAAATCCATGTCAACACATCAACAAAAAACAACAGGATTATAGAGAATAAAAATAATATAATTGCTTAACATTTTAATATGTTGGTCGAGAAATGCAAAAACGTTAAGCATCATAGGTCAGTAGATATATTTGTAGGTTTACTCGTTTCCCCTCCTCTGATCCCAGCATCCTTAGCCATTGCATAGAAATGTCCCTGTTTGTTGTTAAGCAATACACTGGGTGAATCAAACTCCACGATTTTACCAGAATCCAAGACCATTACCCTACAAATAAAAAAAAAAGAGGAAAGAGGAAAGGTCAGTACAATTTCCAGCTGTATGCCTCAATTTGTTGTGACTGATAATAGAATAAAATGTGTCTCTGTTTAGTTTTTATAAGCATAGTCCTAATATAATTATTAGAGATCGACCGATATATGGATTTACTAATATTTTTCCAGCTATTTAAGCATTTTACAATAATCGGATATCGGTTTTGTAATATCGGATTCACCGATAAACGCCGCCATCTTGTGGATGTTTTGAGAATTGCACCACGCCGTCTGAGGTGAAAAAAGACAACAACAACGGCTTGCACAGGTACTTGATTTACTGTAGTTAGTAAACTTTATTTAACATAACAGCCATTAATTCACAAATTAGATGTATTACATAAATGCCTGATATGCAGTTTATGCAGCTTGGCTCGAAGAAATAGAGATGAACTCACGGAGTCACGTAAGATAATCCGTCATGTCCTGTCCCAATGAAGACGTAACGTTGCGTGAATTAAATAATACAGCCATGAATGAGCGCATGTTGGAAATAAAAACTCTTTGCTCATCATTAGTCTCGTGAAGCCGCTTTCATATTGCTGTTCACTCACCGGGTTGATGCGGTTGATGCTCAGGAAATGCTCCAGCACGGCCACAGCATGTAACTTTTAACAAGATTCACTGGTTTAAAACACCCCTAAATTGTATTAACATTTACTATATAACCATTATTTTGCTAATAAACATCTAAATAAATACATCTCTATGGAAACTAATTTATTATATCCGCGAGCGATCGCAGTTTGAGTATAGTTCTGTGTAACTGCATAGATAAACCGCGCTGTCAGCAGGCGTTTCTTAATCTAGAAGGACAAAAACATTATTAGTAATTCTGATATAACATGCCAGTTGAGAAATGCAATAAAATACAATGTTTTGTTTGTTATATTTCAATATTCCAGAGAATATTATTCAGTGAATTAACATTATCCAGTGAATTATTCTTCACTCTTTAGCCTATTAAACATCTTATAAACCTACTAAAACTGTAGTTTAAAATGAAGTTGATATGAGTCCTTTCCTTTATTTATTTTCTCCATTTGAAAACATTAGACCTTCTACATTTATTTTGCTTATTGTTAATATTAGTGTTGCTGCTGATGCTTTAAATAAAATGTTTTTTTATTGTAATATGAAGATTAAATTTAACATGAAAGACTGCTAATTTTCAACACTTTTTTTTTAAGATGGCTGAAAGGAGGAAAAACCAAAGTGAAGTATGTTCTTACTTCACTCAGTCATTTATTTACTTTATAACAGTAAATAAATATCGGTTCTGCATATCGTTTATTGGGCACATAAACGCGCAAATAATTGGTATCGGTTATAAAATATCAATATCGGTCGATCACTAATTCATTTACAGCTCCCTGAAAGAGGTTTATGGTAAGGCATTTTAAGTCAAGTGTTAAATGGAACTGCCAATGAGAATCTTATTAAATTTAAGGCAGTATTACTGCAAGCCGCTTTGAATCAAGCTCTATAAACATAAAAAGGATTCGTCTTGAAGGCTGCTCACCGTGAGCTGTCCAAAATGGTGTTCAGCCTGTGTGCGATGGTAAGCACGGTACAGTGGGAAAACTCTGTGCGGATGGTGTTCTGGATGAGATCGTCTGTCTCCAGATCCACGGCTGCGGTGGCTTCATCCAGGATCAGTATACGGGATTTCCTGAGCAAGGCCCGGGCGAGACACACCAGCTGCCTCTGACCAACACTGTCGGAGATCCATTAACATGTAAACATCAGAAACTAAACATGCATCTGGAAGTTCAAACAATACATTAGCAGAAAATTCTATATCCACGATTGAAAGATTAGCGGTCATTCTTATAGTACTATGGCTGCTAAAACCTAAACAAACTGAAAATTATCGATATTATAATTAATCAGCGCAAATTTGATGCACCCCAAGATACACTAATTTGTATTAAGTGCATTCAAAGCACATTTGATCAATGCCAACAAACATTGTAGTTCATGTTTCTACAGCTCACAAACCTTAAATTTTCTCCACCCTCTGAGACCTCGTGTTGAAGTCCTGTTGGCAAACCCCTGACATAATCTTTGAGATGAGCCAGCTCCAGAACGGTCCATATCTCCTCGTCACTAGACTTCTCGAAAGGGTCCAGGTTCATCCGCAGAGTTCCAGAGAAGAGTACTGGGTCCTGTTAGAAAGCATTTGTTTATTCATTTTCAGCATTGCGATGCCCTCTTATGAAGTCTTGATTTGGTTTTTGGGGTGTGCTAGAATAGGTTTTCATGCTTGATTGTTCCAAAAACGCATTATGTTTCACATATTTTACATTATTGCAGCACCTCTCTGTCTAGTCTGTCTCACGTGCCCCTGTTTAGTTCATGTTTCGATGAAGCCCCTCCTTCCAAAATGTGCTCTGATTGGTTAGCTGGCAAAGGACGTTGTGATTGCCACTAAAGCATCTCTTCTTCTTTGTCTTCTCTAGCACAGCTCAGCCAGGCCCTGCCCCTTTTTTTGCATACTATGAGTGAGAATTATTTCAATGAGTGAGAAGAAGTGCACTGTCGTCCGAACGAGCCATTTGAAACACCTGAACCAGCTAATCATTATTAGAAAACTACAAGCAGGTGAGTTTGATCAGGGTTGAAACTAAACTCTGCAGGACTGTCCAACCCTGGTTTAGGGGTAACAAACAAAGTAGTCCCCCAGTGACAAGCTATTCCTGAAGTGAGTGCAGTTGAAGTAAACCCATATCAGAATGTCAAATTGAGGGGATTACTACAGATTGAGGGAATTAAATCCACAAAGGAAGAAAACTTCTGGACTATGCATATACAGATTTTTTTTTTTTGTAACAACTGCGATCATGTGAGTGTATGGTTTCATTTTTGTAGTTTATTGTATGGTCTTTTAACATTGTAATTTAAATACAAGATTGCTCACCCTTACAAAAATATAAATGGTGTCATTTGTGGCTAACAAAAAGCAAATAATTGCCAGAGGTTTGCATCTCTTTAACAGTAGTGAAGAATCTCTCAGTAATCAGGGTCTTCAGACTCACTAGAAACTTCCAACTCCTCAAACCCTTGGCAACAAGTTTGCTACTTGACAAGCCTTTGGTGAATGTGAAAGTATCTTGTGTACTTCACGCACCTGTGGAATGATGGTAAGTCTGCTCCTGAGATCATGAAGCCCCAGGGTAGAGATGTCAATACCATCAACGAGGATTTGACCTTCACTAGCTTCAATAATGCGAAACAAACAGTTGGTCAGACTGGATTTGCCCGCACCAGTTCGACCAACAATGCCAATCTGGGGAAAATCGGGGGGGGGGAATAAAAAATTGTTTAAGTGGCATTTTCAATATTTCAAAGAAAAAATAATAATTCATGAATCAGGTATGTCTCCTCACCTTCTCAGTGCTTTGAATATCACATGTGATTCCATGGAGAATGAGCTCCAATTCAGGCCGGTATCGAACTTTGTAGTTTTCAAAATGAATATTCCCACCGGTGGGCCAGTCATCTGGAGGACGATTAGCGGTGATCCATGGAGCCTGGAGACACAAATATTCTCACACTAAAATTGCAGAATTTTTGAAATCACTGGATTTCACATGGATCTGTTCAAATACGGTAAAACTGGTGCAGTGAGTTTGTGCAAACATTCCTTTACAGCAGTGGTGTTCCTGCAGGGCCACTGTCCTACAGAGTTTAGCTTCAACCTTAATCAAACACACCTGAACCAGCTAATCAAGGTCTTACTGTGCATACTACAACACCAATTCAAAAGAGTTGGGACATTTTGTTAATTGCAGTAAAATCAAGAATCTGCGATTTGTTAATTCCCTTTAACTTTTATTTAATTGACGAAAGTACAAAGAAAAGATTTCCAATGTTTTCACTGATCGGCTTAAATGTTTTTTGTAAATACAATCAAATTTTGATGTTGATGGCAGCAACACACTCCAAAGAAGTTGGGGCAGTGGCAAAATAAAAGTGAAAAGGTTAAACAGTTAACTTTCACAATTAGTATCCTCATTTATAAAATGATTAAACATTGGGTAACACTTTATTTCGATAGTCCACTTTAGACATTCTATTAACAGTAAGTAACTTTGCAACTACATGTCAACTAGCAGTTAGTAGAGTATTAGTAGACTGTCTGCTTAATATCTTCTAACACTTTGTCAACTTATTCTACTAACCCTAAACCAACCCTAACAGTCTACTCTGAGAGTTAGTATACATGTAGTTGCAAAGTAATGAGAGTTAGTAGACATGTAGTTGCAAAGTAATGAGAATTAGTTGACATGTAGTTACAAAGTTACTTATAGTTAATAGAATGTCTAAAGTGGACTATCGAAATAAAGTGTAACCAAACATTGTAATTAAAAGGACAGTTAATGTGACAAAGTGTTAAACATGACAAAATGTTAAAAATGTGTTACAGCCATTAAAATCAAAATGTGTTTATATATACAAAATACTATTAAGCTGGTCAGTGAAGACATTGGAAATATTTTCTTTGTACTTTTATCACCTAAATAAAGGTTAAAGAGAATTAGCAAGTCACAGATTTTTATTGCACTGTACAAAATGTCCCAACGTTTTTGGAAGTGGGGTTGTAGAAACTCGTGTGTCGAGGCACGCTGGAGCTAACGTCTGCAGGACAGTGGCCCTCCAAGACCAGAATTGGACACATCTACCTTAAAGTTATGAAATTCATTAAGTATGATGTACTGATTTTCAATAACGTAATGCTCTTTCAGGTGGCATGTCATTTAATGATATATCAATAACAACAATAGGTGAAATATGATATGCTTTTTTGCTATTTTAGCTATTTTAGACAGTCACTCTTGTAAAGTTGCACATGCTACTCCTGAGGTTTTCAAATTTAAGCCATTAATAATTAGCGATAGGAAAAAAATCCATTTGAAGGTTTTGTCTTATGTGGTAAGCGGTATTGTTTCTATCAAGCCCACTGCCATTTTAGGCTAGTCTACAGTTAAAATAAAAATTTAAGACAGTCAATACAACTAGGAAAACAGTTATTAGTAGATTAATCCAAAACAATCACACCTCATTTGTGATCTCTGCATATTCCCTCACTCTTTCCACAGCAACGATGTTGGTCTCCAATTCTGACGTCATTCTCACAAGCCAGTTCAAAGTTTGAGTCACCTAATAAGAGCATGAGTAGTGGCACACAGTGTTACTTAACACACTTGAGGTCATTTGACTGACTATCACAAGTACCCCAGGATCAAAAACTCACATTTAAGGCGTATGAGATGGACAGTCCAACCAGTCCACTATTCAAAGAGCCACGAGAGATCACAGCAAACAAAGCTGAGAAAAACACCACCAGATTCCCCAGGGACTCCAAACGCATGGCCAACCACCTGAAACCCAACAAGCAGCACTCAGGGCTTATAAAGCAAAACAGTTTTATCTGGTAACACTTTAGTATAGGGACCAGTTCTCACTATTAACTAGTTGCTTATTAGCATGTCTATTATTAACATATTGGCTGTTTATTAGTACTTATTAAGCATTTATTCCGCAAGACCATATTCTACATCCCTAATCCTACCCAATACCTAAACCTAACAACTGCCTTATTAACTATTAATAAACAGCAAATTAGGAGTTTAAGCAGCAAAAGTTGTAGTCAATGGTTTGTTAATAGCGAGAACTGGGCATTAAAATAAAATGTGACCATTTATCTCTTGGCAAAAAACGTGATATAGAGTACCAACTCTGACCTATTAGAAACGATCCAAGGATAGACACTTTTGAGATTCTGATCAATGGTGTCCTCATTTTGCTTTAGGAAACGCTGCTGGTGCCCATATGCCCTTATCACAGAGAGGCCTGATACTGTTTCTCCAAAGTGGGAGTATATGGGAGATCGAGATACAGAGTCCAGGCGTCTGAGTTGCCGGGATGTAGCAACATAGAACCTCTAAAATACAGGAAGCAAGTTTATACCAAATTACTGGACAATAGCAGGGTAGATTTGAATTCTTTCACCTAAATGGCTGATTCTAAGTTAGTACTGTAAGTAAGAGAAACGAATGTCCATACAGAGTACTTTTGTTTAATCATTACTCTGTGTCACCTGGACAAAGTAGTAGATAACAGCCATTGGTACAACAACTGCGGTGAAGATTGGAGTAGCCAGACAGATAACAAACAATGTCCCCAGAACTCCCAGAAGACAGAGAATCCAGGATCTGAAGGACATCGGGATCATTTCATCCACTGTAAATATATCCTAAATATAAGCCAAATCGAAGTATAAGAACAGGTAAAGTATAAAAATCATCATAAAAACAAAAACAAATTCTAATCTATTTGTGGTCCATATTTCATACTGCACAATATTCTAATTATAGGCTACAACTTTACAATTACAATTAGTACTGTAGATCTTTGTTTTGGCTTAAGAGGAAAAATGAACAAAATCTTGCTCAAAATCAAGTTCAGTGTTAAATCAGGCCCATCTATACCTTGGCAAAACGATTGACTATTCGTCCTGAAGGTGTGGTATCAAAGAACACCATGGGTACTTTCAGAATATTAGACAGCAGACTTGTGTGTAGAGTCCTGGATGCAGAAATGGATCCATCAGCTAGGAGTATAGTGCCCAAAAACACCAAAAAACCTGACAGAGAAAGACATACCATTACTTAGTCACTAACGAACATTCATGTGCTGTGTCTACCATTTTTTTTCTCTGTGAAACAAAAGGCTCTCATTCACTATTTTTAGACAAAGAGCTAAAGCACTGAGTGAGAGCTTTGATCTCTCCTCCTGAGGACACTGAAATCACACTTTCTTCATCTCACTCTCCAAATTCCACAAGGCCTATTTTGCAAATTATCCAAATTACTGACTACACCTTGTAGAAGAGTCTGGAATGCTAAATAATGCAAGAGGATGTGGCTAACATGGCACCCTAATGCAATGTGTGGATGAAACACTTTGCGCATGGACTACGCTTTCCCTGAAGCTCCATTCAAGTCTTTGTTGAATCCTCATCAAGACTGGCCTCGCAAAGTTCTCTGAATACCACAATGTCATACTGCATATCCATTCACTCACAAGCTATTGTATATTTGTCTGTTCTTTTTCAAACCACCAACCGTATTCAATTCCAAATGAAATATTTTGGTATTTCAGCACTTTTTGAAGCTCTTTGCATGCTTAATTTCATGAAATTTGGCACACACTGTACATGAGAGTTGTTGGCCGTTAGACAGAGGGAGAAGCTAATGCGGGTAAAAGGGGGGTTCTGTAGTGCCGCATTTTGACCTAGTCACCACACTCAGCACATATATTGTACTCTTCAAGCCGGACAACTTAAAATTATTTACTCAACTCCGTGTCCAACAGAAATTCAGGTATTTTGGATTTAATGTGTTTCAAGGGATTCATGCAATTCGCACCAACCCAATTTTGAATATCTTAAGCAGTGTTGCCGTGGTGGTGGAATCATTTAATAGCAAAAGAAGGAAACAGGAAGAGTTTCATTTCTAACTCACATCTGTGTGCATTGGTTAGTTTAGAGCTGTATGTTTAGTCACAGTGGCTATTGTGGTTCATGGTCACAGTATCCCAAGCTTATAGCACTTTGAAACAGTACTCCTATATTGACCCAAATCACATTACTTTTTTTAGACCCACTCGTCGACACGTCATTACTGCTTGCAACTATGAATACTTTAAAAAAACAAAAACAAATGTAAACAACAAAATATCAGGATGTCCTCTATTTCATTCTTTTCATAAAAGTATTTATTAAACCTCTTTCTGCTCATACCTTGTGCCACTCCCAGGGCTCCAAAGACACCTATCCTCGTGTCTCTAATGTGATTTGGGTAGGTTATGTTGAAATATTCTACAGAATCATCAGTCCAGTCACTGAGCCACAGGTTTTGACCAATGATGGCCACATTCTGGATGAAGTAGAACAGGAAACTCCAGGTGACTAAACACCAGCCCATAGACCTCAGATACTGAAGATACACTGAGAATTTCACCTGGAATATGGATTAAAAAAATCAGTTGCAAAGTTAGTGAGGAAAAATGAATAAGAAAACATGGAATATCAAAACTGCATTTAGTTACTATTATGTACCCTTCCTGTCTCCATTGCTTCTTTCTCAATCAGTCGCTGTCCCTTTTTATCACCAGAGTCTTTTTTGGATCGAACTGAGCTGTTTTTCCTCAAGCTCACACTAAAGACAAAAAATATATAAATAAAACAGTCTTGGTGCATACAAAAATGCACTCCTGCAATGAAGTCTGTTGTTGCTCAGAAAGTGATTTTCATTCAGAATCTGCATTTCAGTAGCATGTGTGAAGATCAGGGCCAGATTTACGCATAGGCATTCTAGGCACGTGCCTATGCTCGCTCGTCCAGGGGGGGGCCCAAACACAATGAAGAGACATACAATATTTTGTTATACTATGGGCTATCTACAACAGTAAAAGAACCAAAACCCCAGAAGACATTGAGCAAATAAATATAACAAACATGGCTGTGGCGCAAGCTGTTTTCTCTCTTTAGTGTGCTTGAGACAATGTCCTCAGGAGAGCCATCAGCCTGTGGCTCCAAACCCTCGGGAAGCATGTCAATCTGCTCGAAGTCTGACTCCTGAGCTGATGCTTTTTGAACAATGAGAACAACAAATAAAGTGAATGTGTGTAGAGACTTGCCCGCATGTTTTGATGTTAGCAGACATGCCAACATACTTCAAAACTGTGCATTTCAAGTATAGGCCTTTTTATTTCTATGTAATGTTTTAGAGATCATAGATCATAGTATAGATAGTAGAATGGTCTACTATTTCCAGTGAAGCTTCCTAGTGTTGCAGCCATCAGCCTGTGGCTCCAAACCCTCGGGAAGCATGTCAATCTGCTCGAAGTCTGACTCCTGAGCTGATGCTTTTTTAACAATGAGAACAACAAATAAAGTGAATGTGTGTAGAGACTTGCCCGCATGTTTTGATGTTAGCAGACATGCCAACATACTTCAAAACTGTGTATTTCAAGTATAGGCCTTTTTATTTCTATGTAATGTTTTAGAGATCATAGATCATAGTATAGATAGTAGAATGGTCTACTATTTCCAGTGAAGCTTCCTAGTGTTGATCCCTGCATGCTTTTCTACTAATACTGCCCACAACCAATCATCTACAGTAGAGGATTATATGACCATTTTGTGTTCAGTTTTGTGAATGCTTACCGTGAATGCTATTGTGTGAATTTAAGAGCTGTCTTCATCAAAAATAAACTCTTATTTATTTTTACAATAGCATTGCATGATTATTTTCACTATTTAGCAGCTTTATGACTGAATTGCAGCCTTCAAATTCCATTGACTGGACATGATTTGGAAAGGCACACACCTCTCTAACAGCTCGAACAGCTGAAACCACATCTCAGAGCAAACGCCAAGCCACGAGGTCAAAAGAGCTTTTGAGAAATCATGATGAATTATAACACCCCAGGTTTCATGTTCATTGACTCAATAACTCAACAGTTTTGGCCATTCATCACAGAAAGGCAAGAAATAAAGCAACCAAGAGAAAAAGAAAGAAACCCACACTAGCAGCTGAAGCATGTAGACCTCGCAAGCATTGCAATAAAGTTTTCAGAATGTGTTCAGATGGCCATTTTATGACAATATTTGAAGCTCATAAGAAAATGCACATGTTGGATGGGAGACAAACCTTTATTGGCATTAGCGTTGCTGCTCTCGTCTTTGCCGTACGTTTCCAGGAATTCAGAGAAAGCTCCTTTACTGGCTCGAAGGCCATCGTATGATCCTACCTCAGACACCACCCCATTCACCAAGACAACAATCTCATCTACATACGGCAGGAAGCTGATCCCATGAGTTACCAGGATACGAGTCTACAGAGAAAGAGATGAGGACAAAACAGAGCAATGCATTTGGTTTGCAGTGCAGCAATTTAGGTAAGACAGAAAATATGCTTTATTTAGTGATTGAGCATTGTATTTTCATTAGAGATCAGTCTACATTTGAGATACAGTAAGTTGGGAAGCCAGCCTGAAGAAAATCTGAAAAGTCTCCTACCTTGTCTTTGAGCAGTCCTTTGGGTCCGATCACCCTCTCAAACAGATGTTTCCCCACATGTGAGTCTACCGCAGACAGTGGGTCATCCAGAAGGTACACGTCTGCGGAGCTGTAGACCGCCCTGGCCAGACTCACCCGCTGTTTCTGTCCTCCACTCAGATTGATGCCCTGCGGTACAGAATATGACACATGAAAGAGTTTCCCAACACATTAGCACTACACATTTCTGAACTCTTCCTAATCAAATAGTTGAGCTCATTAGACACTCAAAGTCCTGAAACAGATGAGTCAGAGGTTAAAAGAACTGCTGCAAAACATACAGCATGCCACAAACACATCAATCACTGCAATAATGATCCAATCCTAAACTCTTCTGTATTTGAACCCAAATGGCCATTTTTGGACATGCAGTATATAGTTAATTTTTTCCCCCACGCCTCTGGCAAGATGCCCATGTCTCCCATGCCTAAATCTGCTTCTGAATATGCAAACTGTGACTTTACGGTCACCGTTTTCAGGTTTTCTTATATGTGACCCTGGAGCACAAAACTAGTCTTAAGTCGCTGGGGTATATTTGTAGCAATATCCTAAAAAACATTGTATGGGTCAAAATTATCCTTTTTTTATGCCAAAAATCATTAGGACATTAAGTACAAATCATGTTCCATGAAGATATTTTGTAAGTTTCCTACCGTAAATATATCAAAACTTAATTTTTGATTAGTAATATGCATAGCTAAGAACTTCATTTGGACAACTTTAAAGGCGATTTTCTCAGTATTTTCATTTTTTTGCACCCTCAGATTCCAGATTTTCATATCTCGGCCAAATATTGTCCTATCCTAACAAACCATACATCAATGGGAAGCTCATTTATTCAGCATTTTTGAAAAATTTACCCTTATGACTGGTTTTGTGCTCCAGGGTCAAGGACAGGTTGGGATCCACTGCTCTGTAGATAAATCGACATAAAAGGGAAACTATTTTATCATCAACATGCACTCACTTTACCTTCTCACCGATCTCAGTTTGATCTCTTCCTGGCAGAAGATCCAGGTCTGGCCCAAGTGCGCACCCCTCCACCACAGACCGGTAACGCTCCTCATTCACATCAGAGCCGAACAAGACGTTGTCCTTCAGAGTGGCGTTCTGAATCCAGGCCTGCTGCGGCACAAACGCTACAGACCCCTGAGAGACCACGAGACGCATGAGCAAACACACGTAACTAACGCTCCAGCCAGCAAATAAGAGTGACATAATAATATCTGTATGATTACTTTGATATACTCTGTAGATAAATCGACATAAAAGGGAAACTATTTTATCATCAACATGCACACACTTTACCTTCTCACCGATCTCAGTTTGATCTCTTCCTGGCAGAAGATCCAGGTCTGGCCCGAGTGCGCACCCCTCCACCACAGACCGGTAACGCTCCTCATTCACATCAGAGCCGAACAAGACGTTGTCCTTCAGAGTGGCGTTCTGAATCCAGGCCTGCTGCGGCACAAACGCTACAGACCCCTGAGAGACCACGAGACGCATGAGCAAACACACGTAACTAACGCTCCAGCCAGCAAATAAGAGTGACATAATAATATCTGTATGATTACTTTGATATTAATGCAACCCTTGAGGCTGTGCAGTTCTCCCAGCAGAGCGGATATCAGCGACGTCTTTCCAGACCCTACAGCCCCGACCACTGCCACCAGACGACCCGGTTTAATGTCCAGAGAGACACTGAACAAAATAATCACTGGTTAAAAACCACTAGACGGAACACACACACACTCTCGCAAACACACAGCTGATGACAGCAGTAATGCTAAAGAACAGTTTTAGTTGCATCTATTGTTTACTGTAACAGTGTAGAAATATGAAAGTGTAATGTTGTAGTGAAACATGGCAGAGCTCACTTTTTCAGAACTGGTTCTGTGTCTCTTTCCCAGGCATATGTGCCGTCAGTCATGCTCACGGCGGCACCTAATTCAGGAAGTGATGATAACATCTGATCACTCTCTCAGGTTTCACACTACACTACTGTTGTTGCTCTGAAGTATGTTCTTTGCAGTATGTTAAGTAACTATTCAAAAATGAGTTTTTTGGGCACTGTAGAGTAGCGCTTGTAGTTTGACATTTCTCCGATCACAAATGCAGACATGGTTTTATGTTTATGCGGCGCGATGCAACGCAACGCGTAAAAAGACAGTATAAGTCATTATAATCCATAATTATGTCCCCACTGGATGCAATGAATGCCTCGTTTATAATGGGTTTTCATGTTTTTGTCTCGTCGCTCCGGCCGGACACAGCATCACAGTATGGTGAGGGGCATAACATTTCCGTCACACGCTTGAGGTATTTAGCCAATCACAACACACTGGATAGCTGGCCAATCAGAGCACACCTCGCTTTTCAGAACGATGAGCTTTGTAAAAATCGACGCGTTTCAGAAAGGCGGGGCATAGAGGAGAAACAATAATGTACAGTATGTGGAAAATAATGTGTTTTTTTAACCTTAAACCACATAAACACATTTCATTACACCAAATACACAAAATAATGTTCTTTTTACCAGCATCATATGACCCCTTTAATATAAATGCAAACAAAGCGTAATTGAAAGGTAGCAGTAATATGCTTCGGTATAAATATAACAGCATGTATTAATTCTAGTACCTGAACCATGATGGAAATCAGCTGTGGAAGCATGGCGAGTGGGAAGCGCAGTATGTTAAAGAGTGAGATGGAGGTAAAAGCTTTCTCTGCGTTCAGGATGTTATTGGGACTCACAGACACAAACACAGCGAAGGTCGCCAGAGACACCTGCAGATGAGATATGATATGATATATGATATGGGCTCCATCTCTGCAACAGTAGTTTATATTTCTTACACTTATTTTTGCAGTTAATCAAATGACTACAAAATAAAAGTGTCTTTTTCTTTTCAAGCAGTTTACACACTTAAACTTTAGTCAGAAATATGAAATGAGATGATTCGCGATGAGAGATGCATGAGATGTTTCTGAATGCTCTTTAGCAACTACTTGCATTTTCAAGAAACAACATTATTGCTAGTGGCCATTATTGCTCAAATGGGAACATTTGTTAGAGTTCAGAATTACACACGGAGAGCCAGAATCAGAATCAGCTTTATTCGCCAAGTGTGCGCAAACACACAAAGGATTTGTTGTGTTTTTTTAGGAGCTCTTGGTACAAACATGCATCCATCCATACATGACATGAGACAGAAAGAACAATTAAATAAGACTAAGATAAATAAATAAATAATAATAATAATGTGGTAAAATCTGGAAGATTTATGTACAGATTTGTGCATTATTTACTGTCCAGTTGTATAAATACAAATATGCATATGCATAGTCAGCGAGCAGCGATCAGACAGTCTGTAGAGTAAAGATGTAGTCATGCTGCTTGCTTTCTGTTTGTATTTTACTGAAGTTAATTTTTCATACTGTTCATAGCAGCTTTGCCATCCGTCCACCACCACCATGTCTGATCAGTGCCGGTATTACTTTGACTGACAAATTCATTGGTGCAATAGAAAATCATTTAATGTATAAAACACTGTTATACTCACAATAGCTGGAGCACATGAAAATATGAAGGTGGAGACAGACGAGAGGTAGGCAAACTTCCAAACTTCCTTCAGCTCCTGCTCTCGAATCTCCTGAACCTGAGCCTCAAACGATGATTCCCAGGCGTAATACTTCAGAACTTCAGAACCCAGTGACGAAAAGAAGTGGAACATGTGCAGAGATGTCCGCAAATCAAGATTACATATTCTGATTTGACTGAATTCTAAATGAAAATAGGATTTTAAGCATGCCACATTCTCAGAAGAGCAAATATGTACCATGAAGGTACTAAAATGCACCCTTTATGGATATGGACACATGTACCTTTTGAAAGGGAACCACCCCAGTGACAACTGATTTTTTTTCTGAGAGTGGAAGGAATGCACTTACTTTTATTCCATTCAGTATGTCATTGACAATTTTCATCCGCTTGTCTTTAAATTTCATGTTTTCCATCTGAAAAGAAGCATGTTGCCTTTAGTGGATATTGATGCAGTGTTTCATCAATATTCCTTTTTGTAACTCTTTTACAAGAGCAATGCTTGATGAAGCAAACCGAATCACCTGGAAGCCCCTGGATTTGGTGGCCAGCCAGCCATTGATGGGCACCATCAGCACCATGACCAGCAGCCCGGCCAGGACTGAGGGACCCAGCTCAATCCAGAGGAAGGCGATGGCCAGAGCAATCTGTAGTGGACACGACCACAGCAGGTGGATGAAGTTGGTGACATCGTTAAATCTTTGGGCATCCGCTGACATCAGGTTGACTATCTCTCCAGCAGTCGACTCTTTCCTAGAGTCGTTAGATACGACTAATGCCTGAGAGGAACCAGCAAATAACCAGTCATCACAACATCATCCACTGGCTATGAAGAGTTCATTTGCAAAAACCGATAAACACCACTTTCAAAAACAATGAGCTGAGTGTCGTGCACTATGCTCCACATATAGCGCGATCTGAACCCTAAACAAGTTTTGTCAAAAAAGCTGGTTTTGTCCACTTTCAAGGCATCGTGAGTTCACGTTTTACTGCAGAAGCCGACAAGCGCCTTGTTGTTTTTGAACAGAAGCCGAT